>NW_025320728.1:0-90594 GCF_019176455.1 Solea senegalensis
CAAAGACTGACTCTGCAGGTGCTTGAAATCCTTGAAAGTGCTTGATTTTCAGATGAAATGCTGGGAAAGTGACAAATCTGTGAGACTGCCAGGTGAAAAAACTGTAGTTGGTTCACTACATGAAGGAATAAATACGTCTCTGGGACAAAATACACACTTTCAGTCTCCTTTAAAGGTTCCACTGTGTGAAATTTAGGTGATTTTATTTTGATTTTATAGAAGATGAAGATAAAAGGAAATAGTTATACTTGATTATGCACTTGAATAATCACCTGCTGGTATGAATTGATAAAGCACTTTAATAACAGCTGTACATCAGAGATAAATAAACAAGACATACCAAAAAAGAAAACATGTGTCCAGGATTATCATTATCAATCATACAAAAACAAGAAAATTGGAAGACACTTTTTCCCTTTGGTTCTCAGGAGGATGTAGAAACATGAGACCTGAAACCAAACTATAAAAATAAACTGTAAAACAACAGAACAACTCTCTATAAAACCGTTTTCAGCTTCTTAAATGTGAATCGTTTCTGGTTTCTTTGCTCTGTTCAACAGCCTTTAGCTTGTAGCATGTCTCCTTACTATATCATGCTAGCAAGGAACCCCAGATGAGATCCTTTAAATTATGTTAAAAGATTAGCTATCTGTTCTTGAAATCTTTCTGAAACTGTATCCTTTAAAACTGTTATTCATGTGTAATTTATAAAATAATTTATTGATTGAGTCTGAGCACAGCTTTTACAGCCTTTAGCTTGTAGCATGTCTCCTGGCTATGTCATGCTAGCAGGAACCCCAGATGAGTCAGCTAAATCTGACATGTTTCGGACCAAGCAATAAATGGATACATCAAGGAAATAATCAACAGATTAATCGATTATGAAAATAATCATTAGTTGCAGCCCTAGTTATGTTTTAGTTAACTCGGTGAGTCTGGTAATCCCAGCAGATCGCAGGGTTTGGTCGCTTATTAATGACGGACTTCTGTTTTAGGCAAAAGTGTATTAATCGCTAAATGTGTATAAAATCTTTTTTATTAGAATAGAATAGAATAGAATAGAATATACTTTATTAATCCCTTGCGGGAAATTCTTTCGTCGTATTAACAGCTGTACGGTCCTGGAAAATCATAAAAATTAACCTTGAAAGTGCTTAAAAGGTGCTTGACATTGAAAAAAAAAGTATGAACACTAACCCTGACTGAGCTCATATCATTGTTTTAGAGTCACTCCCAGTAAAGTCATACTAGTATTTTAAAAAAACTAAATATCCAATACAATTACATACCAATAACAGTCATAAAACAATGTTTTTGTTGCTGTTTTTGACTGAGAGACACCTAGTGGAAGGTGGATATTTTATTAAATGACCAAAGGTAGATGGGAAATACAGATACAGGCAATTTTATATGGTTTTAAGGGAGAAAATAAATATCCAGAATCAACCACAGTCCTGTATTCACATTTGTATTTTGGTGTCCAGATCCTGCCCGGGTGATCAACATGCCCCCGATCATCTACGTCCCTCGGAAGCTGCCTGGCATCATCCGCTGCCCGGTGGACGCCAACCCACCTGTGACATCAGTGAAGTGGGAGAAAGATGGCTATCCTCTGCGGGTCGAGAAGGTCAGTGTGAACATTTGGCCCAGATGCACATGAATACGTAAAATCGTATAAAATCATATAAAACAAATGTTTAGCTAAAGTTCATCCCATTGAATACGGTAAAAAAAAGGCACAGTGTTCGATGTACAGCCTTGTAGCATCTCTCCTAGCTATGTCATGCTAGCAGGAACCCCAGATGAGTCAGCTAAATTATACTAACAGGAGTTCTTGCTTGTCAGTTGCTGAGCATTTGTGCGCTCCATGTGCTGGACAAAATCCTTTAGAACCACGTCTGCTTACATAGTGTATGTCTTTGGACATAGCAAGTATTTCTGTTCCTCCAAGTACCACTAGAGGGAGCCCACAGTTTGAAAGCCATCATTCACTCGTCATTCGTTCATTTTTAAAAACATTAATGGGTTTCTCGTTCAGGACTCTCTGAGTGTGTGTTAATGGTCATGTTTTAATTTTTCGCGTAGTACCCCGGTTGGAGCCTGATGCCAGATGGAAGCATCCGGGTGGCGGAGGCCACAGAAGACTCCCTGGGCACCTACACCTGTGTGCCTTACAACGCCCTGGGTACCATGGGCATGTCCCCCCCTGCCAATTTGGTGCTAAAGGTACACTCCTGCTAATGTTTGAGTCTCAGTGTCTCATTTTCTGTATGTTTAAGAAAGTATTTATTCCCAGAGACATGTTTTCCAGCCCTTTACTTAAGAGTTTTTAACCCCTATGAAACCTTTAAAAAGATTAATAACAAACAACTTTGTTAGCTGAAAACTGTTCTAGAAACTATAATTAAACATTATACATGATCATGATCATTAGAAAAAATATTTTTTAAGTGGTTTAATCCCCCCCCAAAAAAATTTGATGCAACATTTTCCATGTACTCCATGATGGTAATACTTACTTTGGATGGATAATACAGTCACTGATTACCAGAGACATTGATTTTTTTGTTTCCTTTATTATTTTTTGTGTAGTGTCTAATACTCCCACTCGGCACCTTAAGTGCCAAAAATGTCCCATCTGTATAAACAGCAATCAAACAACAGTTAGCTTTTCAGCACCCGCCCTGATCATTAAAAAACAAAACTAATTGATTTTCAGTATTTCCTGATTAGACCTGCACGGGCCATTTACAATGCAACACTGCCACCTGCTGGCTCTATGCCAAACTGAAGAAAATGGATCAAAAATTATGACAAATAGTAAAAAAAAAAGCATTTATTGTGACCAAGCTGAGGCAGCATTTGTGTGTACACAGCAGCAGATCTGGGGTGGGCAGAGACGAGAAGAAAAGCTACTGAACGATCAGGTTTTTGTCAGCAGTAGAATTCTCTTCTTAATCGTTTTGTGAACTTTTCAGTCAAACTCCTTCTTGATTGCTGTTACCTCACTTTGCCTCCAACTGTCTCGACATAAAACAAATCACTTCCTGTATGCAGTGTGGGAATGTCTCCTGGTGACACGCGATCGAGAGCACTGTGTTAGCTCATTTGACTACATTTAAAAGTTATGTATTTTTGCTACACTGCCTCAAATACCAATAAAGGAATTAAAAAAAAGTCACATACTACAGCTTTAAGCACAGAAGAATTTGCCTTCATTCCTTCATGATGCATTTTCATGTATGTTTATCAAGGATCCCCCTTACTTTAACGTGAGGCCTGGGGGGGAGTATCGTCAGGAGGCTGGCAGAGAGCTAGTTATCCCCTGTGCTGCTTCTGGAGACCCTGATATACCATCCATCACCTGGAGAAAGGTGCAGTAAAGTGATTGAATATCTTTTCTGTCATATTGAAAAATTTGTAAAATTATTTTACTGTAAAGTAAAATTTTTAAGAAAAATTTTGTTGAAATGTCTATTGAAGGTGGGGAAGCCGAGCAGGAGTAAGCACAACATCCTCCCCAGCGGCAGCTTACAGTTTGTGTCCCTCGGCAAGGAAGACCACGGAGAATGGGAGTGTGTCGCCACCAATGTGGTCACTAGCATCACTGCCAGCACGCGTATCCTTGTTATCGGTATGAACAAATTCCCACTTATTTTAAATGACTGATCTATCTGATTGGAATTCCGGAAGAATTTAAAGCACAGGATGAAGTTGAAGCAGGTTTGGAGTCCATACTTCCGTGGATTACAGTTAACAGAAATATAAATTGGCATTAACTATGTTTACTTTAGGAGACAAGGCGAATGACATGTGCAACAAGTAGAATGGCGTGGCAAAATAGCTAACAATCATTATTTGGAATGGAAAAACAAAAACATTTGTTTGTTTCCCCTTTTCTGGGGATATATATGTATAATTAGCCAAAACAGCGTCAAACCAAATCGCTAGCAGCTTCGGCTGGGTTCACTCAGGCTAGCTCATGGCCGAAAAATAAATACTGCTGATGTTAATGTTGATTTAAAACAGTCTTTCGTGAATATATAAATTTTTTTCCACTTTCTTTTTGAGTTAGTTTTCTCTTCCCCTGCAGAGGAGGTGACTCTTATCCTTCAAACTCTTTACTTTGACCCAATTTCTGCTTCGGCGACATTAACATATCAGTTGATTATATCTGTAATAGCTTTTAACAGTTGCATTACAGTGTGTGTGTGTCCACTCCTCCTTTTTAAAATCCTGTCACGTCAGCCTGTGTCTGTTCGGTCAAGGACGTCTTTTTCACTCCTACACTGATTTGCTGAGGTGTTGACAAAGACAGGGTCATGCAGGTCCAGACTGTGCAGTGTGTGTTTGTTTTGTTCTTTAGCGTTCACTCACAGAAGTCGCTACGGGTTTAAGTCACAGTTCAACGAGCATTGTAGGAAGTTTCCAAAAAACTTTTCCCGACCAATTTAAATGTGAAATAAGTCTTTATTGTCCTTCCACACACTCGTTATTATGTCACTGACAGTGTTTCGACTACAGTCCCATTCAAAGGTGACCTGCTGCTCAGTTTTTTTAAAATTTGGCACGGTCCAAAAACCCAAACAGGGATGATTTCCTTTCCTCGTCCAAGCATCGTGTCACCATTTTGGCTGACTCACACGTGTGCTCACACACGAGTGGCCACTGTGGGAGTGCACACAACAGGATGTTGGCTTAAAAAGTCTTTCTTTATATTTTCATTATCATTAACCCTTAGCAAGTCAAATGTGGTTGAGGACCAATGTTGTTGTAAGCAATGGAAAATTTGGGCCTAATCATGGTATCATGGTATCTTCAGGTAGGTAAAAGTGCCTCAAAAACAAAAAAATCCACGTTTGCTGCCTTAAGCTAACAATAATGTGGACGTTTTCCCGCCAATGTCAAATTTGTTGGAGCACTGAGGTCACGCCTTTTGATGTAGAGAAAATCCTTTGATGGCTTTTAATCATTAACTTGTCTAGAACATATAGGCTGAGTTTGACGCGGCTAGCTCAGACGTGCTAGGACGAGTTTGTTCAAATCCGTAGACTAGCCATTTCTGACTTCTGACTGGGCGGAGTGATTATAAGTACATTCAAAATTGGAATCATGAGAGCAACGAGAGGGCTACGAACGGGATTGTGTGCTATGCCAGTATCACATTTTTCGCCTCCGTGGCAAATTTCAAGAGTCTTTATGCACGTTAACCCCCTCAAAAATGAGCGCAACACCGGAGAAAAATAATAATCACAACAGGAACAATAGGTCATGCTCGGGCCCTAATTATAGCATAATAATAATGGTGAATGTATGATAATAATAATAATAATAACAGCCTCGAAATTGGATCTGGATCCTGCAACCTGCAAGATGAGCACAGAGAGAGACTATAACCCTCTGTTATAGTTTTGACCGAGCAGAAATGACATAATGTGCCTTTAAAACTTGAACTCAGAATTAGCAGTTATACATATATATAATTTAAATGTTAACACATCCGTAGCTTTAATTACTGCGAGTGATAAAAACTAATAATTATAAGTGTGTTAATGTCTGATAAGAAAATTGCTACTTGTGAGGTTTTAAATGTGTGTGTGTGTGTTTAATTCACTCAGGAACCAGCCCACACGCTCCAGGAAATATCTATGTCTTACCCTCAACCACCTCTGCCAACGTGTCCTGGGAACCAGGCTACGACGGCGGCTTCGAGCAGACTTTCTCCGTGTGGTACGGTCCAGTGTGAGTGGTCTTCGCTTCACCAAAAAATATTTTAAAAGATCTGAATATTTTTCAATAAATCAATGATTTCTTACATTTGGAACTCAATAAATTCAGTTATTTTGATTTCGAGAAAAAAGTTATCATCATAGATTTTATATGAAAAATGTATGCATTTTTTCCCAGTATAAGACCAGGGGGTGACTCTGCTGCTGGTCGCAGAAATAACTAATTGTGAATGTAAGTCTGTGAGAAAATGAACATACAGTATAACTAAACACTAAACATATTTCATATTTAAAGGAAACTAGATGTTAAAATATGGCACTTATGGATGAACGCCAGTGTCAATGAGAGCTGGAATCGTCCAATAGGAACGTCTGGTTTCAAAAACATGACAAGACACATGAAGACATGGCGCCGGACAAATAAATAAATCTGTAATAAATGGTTGCAAAAATTCAGCAAATTTGTTTGGGGGACCCAAATGTAGTCTCCCATGACCCATCTGTGGGTCCAGACCCAGGCTTTGGGAACCTCTGTGTTAGACCATTACTCTCTATTTTTTGCGGTCTCATATTTTAATCATAATCTTATTGATTTTGTTTTGTTTCCGGTGATCAGGTCAAAGAGAACAGACTTCGGTCCTCATGACTGGCACTCCATGCCGGTCTCTGGTGCTCAGACCTGGTTGCTGGTGCCGGGGCTGGAGCCTGGGACTGAGTACCAATTCAGTGTGTTGGCGCAGAACAAACTGGGCACCGGTCCGTTCAGTGAAGTTGTGACAGTCAACACTGCAGGTGGGTTCACACACACACACAGGGCCACATACATGCCTGGCATATATACTGCTGCAGTACAGTGTTGTACTGTTGTACTGTACTTTGTTATTTATATTTCTGGCAACTTTCACTTTTATTCCACTACATTTCCTCTAACTACCAAATAAAATCAGAAGAAGAAGAAAAGTTGGTATTATGGTCTGTATTTATATAGAGCTTTTCTAGTCTTGATGAGCGGCTTTAACCTTACAGTTTTCACCCATTCACACGCTGCATCATGGGTGTGTCTTTGCTCAACGACACATGTAGACAAGCAGAGCCAGGAATTGAACCCACAACCTCACACTCACTCATTCACTCACACTCACTCACTCACATTCACATGCTGCAACATGGGCTTAAGTGTCTTTGCTCAAAGTTCAAACTAAACAGAATTTTAAATAAACACATAATTACAATATAACAAATCCTTTTAAATAAACACACGCCGCCCTGTTGAAAACCTGTAGAGTAGAAACACTTTGAAAAGCACAAGTGTAACTAACGATGTGAACGATGGCACCGTTCCATTTAGGTGTGGACCTTTAAAAACCAGCACGGACAATAGAGACGGCATTTTCTTTGTCCATGGTGTTTGAGCCACCTGTGTTTGACTTGTTCACGTTTGTTTGTGGTGAGAAAGGAAAAGGAAAAGGAATCAGTCTGAGATCTTAAAATTAAGCTGCTACAAAGTAACGTGCTTTAAAAAAAAATGTTAAAAAAAGGGAACAGATTAACATGTTTTAGATTCCTGCGTGTTTTAAAACCATGTCACGCCTCAAGGGCGTCGCCGGTTCAGTCTTTGTTCGGCCGTGTTCACAAACCCAATTTAAAGGTGTGTGTGTGAAAAACTGGTGACTCAGCAAAACTGGGAGAAACAGTAAAGAGAGAAGAGAGAGTGTGTGACTGAATTTGCAGAAAGGACAAAGGCGTGTTCCCAACGGCGGGTTCCCAAACACTGGGACTGGGATCAACAGATGGGTCGCGGGGGAATATTTTCGGGTCCCCAAGTAAATTTGCTAAATAGATTTATGTGTTTATGTTTAAAATAAAACTAGGTTTTTTTTCTAATTTACCAGAACATTTCTTGGAAATTATTCATTAACCAAATATTAGGTTTTACAGATATAGCCGTAAATTAGTTAATACGCACTAATTATTTGTACAAATTTGTTATTTGTACTTCTCTGGTACGGGATAATATTCTGTAGCTTTATTTTTTTTTTTTTAATTTTTAAAAACAGACATAGAGACTCTACAGTGCTTCAGTAGCGTTTCCATACACATAGATACAAAAAGTTCGTACAGCGCTTCGTGTCCATATTCCCATCCTGTTCCATTAAAGTCTTTCGCTTAAACCAACTGTCATAGCGACTCACACACGTACAATACCTGTTTTTCTAGAAGTCATTTTATCGTTTAAAGTTGTTGTCCTGCTGCCGTGTAAAGCTAGCTAGCTACTAACCAGAATCGCCAAATTGGAAGTCTCGCACAAAAATAATGACGGATGTCAACTTACATGTTTGTGCGGAAAATAAGGTCGATAAAAATGTAGGAGCTAATTTTCCCGATAGTAATTCTTATCTTCTGGTTGGTTCGTTGGTTACTTGTTTCTTCTGAAAGTAAGGTCTATGGAAAGTTTGAGAAACTCTGCTCTTGAAGATACAATGACCTACTTGATGTTTCATTTGGGTTCCTTAGGTTCTCCTCTCGGTACCAGTAGTTACTTCTTGGTTGGTTACTTGTTTCTTCTGAAAGTAAGGTCTATGGAAAGTTTGGGAAACTGCTCTTGAATATGTAATAATAGCCTGGATGAATTTCAATTGGGTTCCTCAGGTTCTCCTCTCGGTACCCCAGAACCACTGGTGCTTCTTACTCCACCACGGTGCCTCACAGCCAATCGCACGCAGCACGGTGTCCTACTCACATGGCTCCCGCCGGCCAACCACTCGTCACCCGTCGACCGCTACATCATGGAGTTTCGTCTCGGGGAGAGGTGGGAGGTTCTGGACGACCTGATCTCGTCCACGGAGACCGAGCTCATCGCCAAAGACCTCGTTCAGGTCAGTGAATCCACGTTTTCACCAGCCTGACCAGTTTTTGTGATGCTATAACTTTAATTTATCACATGTGTGTGGACAGGACTCCTGGTATGAGTTTCGAGTCATGGCCGTCATGGACGACCTGATCAGTGAGAGCAGCAACGTGGTGGGCGTGTCCAGCACTGGTCAGTTTACGTTTCTTCACAGTAAAATTAACACAAAAGAGTTTTTCTGAATTAACAAGATAATTTTTCAAAAAAGACTTTCTGAATAAACTTATGAATTTATTTTGCAAAATTTTAATTCTGCACTATTTTTCTTAATCAAAGAAATTCCTTTCGTTGTAAAACATACATTTCTGGTGGAATCGTTTATGTTTACGTGTATGTTTCTTAATTGATGAGTTAAATTTCTTCTTTTTTATGGAGTTGACATTTTCTGAATCAAATAGTAAATAATGTGTTTCTTTTGCATACAGAAATGAAAACAGATTTTTGTTCTTTTGTTTCCGAACATTGTCAGATCCCTTCCCTCCTGCTGAGTTACCTGAAGAAGGCCTGGCTCGGCCCGTGGTGGCCGGCGTCGTGGCGACCATCTGCTTCCTGGCAGCGGCAGTTTTGTTCAGCACTCTGGCGGCGTGCTTCGTCAATAAACAACACCGGCGCAAACTCAAACGTAAACCAGGTCAGTCTCTAAAGTAACGTCCGCTCTCGCCATCCATCCATGTTTCTGACTTTGTCCTGATCCTGTATAGAAGAAAAGGCTTTTATTTATAAATAAAGGCATATTTTTTGTCCTCTCAGATCCTCCCTTGTCGGTGACACACTTCAGGAAAAGCATCGAGTCTCCGTAAGTAAAGACAACCTCAGCTGCTGCTGTCGTTTACCTGAGGACGCTGCTGCTGCTGCTGCTGCTGCTGCTGCTGTGCATCCTCTCTCTGCACCTTTTATAAAAATCATATAAATGCTGTAACGAGACACACATTTTAACACTCAGAGCATTTAGGCTCTAAGAATGTGCAACATAGAGCGTCTTATATCCTTTTATTCAGCACAACCTATAAGCAATATGATGGAATTATAAACAGTATATATATATTCCGTATAAACACACCTGAGCAAAAAAAAGTCCTGAAAATGTTCAGAATCTGATTGAATTTGTGGAAGTTTGCTTGGTTTGAACAAAAATAATAGAAAAACATAACAATATGGGATATAAAATGAATCAGAAACACATAAGAAGAAAGAAAAAAACACATTTAGTCAAGCTTGAAGGTGTGACCTTTAATCTAGAGCTGCAACTAACGATTACATTTAGAATCAAACCTGGATATCACATTCAGAGATTAGAAAATGTTGGTGTTCAGAGATTAGCAAATGTTCATACTCCAAGATTAGAAAACGTTGGCGTACAGAGATTAGAAAATATTCACATTCCGAGATTAGAAAACATACCCATTCAGAGATTAGAAAATGTTGACATTCCGAGATTAGAAAATATTCACATTCATACATCAGTGTTTACCAAACCTGGAAGACTTTTCAGTTTTAATGATTTTTTGTGAAACCAGAAAAATCATGGTCAACACAAAAAATTCCCGTGGCAATTTACCAAGGCTGTACCTGCGACATTGGTCTGTGCGATGTGAGCACTAAAGCCTGTGGTATACTTCCGTGTACACATGACCGCGTGACCCTGGTGTACTCGCGTGTCGGGGTCCTGTAGTATCCCACTTCACCAGCGGGTGGCGGTACAAGTCTGAACGCAGGGAAAAAGAAGAAGTAAAAAGAAGAACAAGTATTTATTTATTTAGTATATTTATTATATGAATTGTTTGAGGTTGTTTTCAGATGGTGTAGAGAATCATGTGCAGCAGCAAACTCTCTGTCTCAGATGACGGTTAATAAAAGCAGCCACGTCAGCGTTTTTCAGACATTTTTTTTGCCAAAGCTGCAGAACTCTGTGTGTGTGTGTGTGTGTGTGTATATCGATTTCTGATCCATCTGTGTTCTTTAACCTCAAACACTGTCTGCTTTTCTGCATGATTCTCTGTGTTTAACGATGCACATTTAATGTACAGTTTCAGCTATGTGTGTGTGTGTGTCTCTGTGTGTGTGTGTGTTACCTGTGTACAAGTGCATTTCAAATCTTCAGAACGAGCTAATTTGTGACAATAATCTGTGTAAATCCCATTGCAGAGTAAATGTTTGACTTCAGGGGGAAAATCATTAGCATCAGGTGCCTTTGTCTATTTTTGTTCAAATAGTTCAGGCCGTGGAGCTGCACACTTAACAAAATAATTAAAATATGCATTATATTCAAAATAGTACTAAGATGAAAGTTTTCTTATTGGACAGACTGCAAATTAAAGATTAAATGTTTTTAAATTTGGTACAAACCCCATATCTAGAACAGTTTGTACACTTGAAAAAAAATGCAATAAATACTAAATTCTGTTTTTGTTGAATGAATTTAACCTTTTTCCAACAGATAAGAGCACAAAGAAAAGACTTTGAGTGTTTTCTCTGACAAAGCTGATTGTATATTTGTAAATTTAGAACAAGAAAATAGCACATGTGAGGTTATAAAATTAATAAAATAAATTAATTGGGATAGTTTGGAAGACTGAAAAGTTTAATTTTGTTCTGGAAAGTTCCACAGTGAACTGTTAACAGGTGAGGGGATGAAAACTGGAGCAGCTAACACTTTGGATTGTGGAGACGCGTTTTTCCCTTTTCATTTTTTGAACACAGACATTATTTCCTGCACCAAACACAAATCTTTTTACATGTCATTTAGCAGAAGCTTTTATCCAAAGCGACTTATAATGGAATTGAGTACAATCAGCCAGGGGTGGAGTCGAACTTGCGACCATTTCGACCATGATGTTTTTCACACACAGGGTACCGGTCTTAACCACTGAGTGGCTCCACCCCCGAATCTTATCTGAGATGAACTGAAAGACAGTAGAAACGGGTTCAGACAAGTCCAAATTTCTGTTTTTTAGGGGTGATGTAATGCTAACGTCAGAATATACGTGCCAAAGACTGTTTTCAAGAAAAGATACAAAATCTAGCATGTAATATTGGTATGATATCAAAGAAACTGAATAGACAAACTGGCAGAAATCCAAGGGGCGGGGATAGTAACAAGTAGCAGGTGCAAACATTAAGGGTAGAAAATAATCCACTTCCTGTTTCGTATTTTTTGAGTGTTTATTGCCTTTTTAGAAAGTGTCCCAACTCGTCTCTAAATGTGGGTTTCATGAAAATAAGAAGCAAAAACAATGAGTCGTATCAGTTATGAATCATATCGCATTTGTACCCGTAAAAAAAATAACGTCAGTTTGACTGTTTGGTGCAGCTCTACCAGGCAGAGTCAGGGCGTTGACACTGACCTGTGAGTTAGTGATAGTGACTTAGATAAAGGTGAACCAGGCCCGTGTCGTTTGTCTCCCACCGCAGGCCTCCTCTCACCCCTTTGCCCGGGGTAGAGCCCTGCTGGGACGAGCCTGCCAGGAGCAGTTTCATGCCCCCACCCGCCAGCCCCTTGTGAGTGTGCTGCACTGCACTGCACTGCACTGGCTCGGCTGCATGGTTAATTAATGCACTGCACACAAATGATCAACGACTATTGACAAGGATTATTCTTTCTTTCTTTTTTGCGAATTCAAACGCTGGTCCTGTTGCATGCACTTTCACATGCAAACCACAGGGATTTTATTAGCATCAGTTCAGTTGCATGTAACAGTACAACACTGTATATATGCACTCTTTAGGGGCCTTTCACATGTGCACACTTATTTGCCTAAAGCTCCAGTTCCTAATTTTTTTTTTTTTGTTTTTGCTCTATTGTTTTTGTCCAATACTCACACTCACCACCTTAAGCGCCAAAAATGTCCTACCTGTGTCAACAGCAATTAAACTTTTATTTGAAATTATTTTCAACCAAAATCATTCCCGATCATAAAGATAATCATTTTTAGTCTTTTCCAAATAGATTTCACAGGCCACTTATAATACAACAGTGTCCCCTGCTGGATTACTAACTAAACGAGGAACCTTTTAGTTTAAAGCCGCAGTGCATAATTTTTTTTATTTCTGCGCTATTATTTTCTTGTAGTGTCTAATACTCCCTCTCACCACCTTAAGCCAAAATGTCCCACCTGTATAAACAGCAATTTCACTTTTACCTGAAATCTTTTTCAACCAACATCATTCACACAATAATTTTTAGTCTTTTCCAAATAGAATTTCAAGAGCCATGTATAATACAACGCTGCTACTTGCTGTATTACCAGGGAATTACGTCTATAACCAAGAGAACAAAATATAAATTTAAGGTCAGGATAATAACATGGAAAGTATGATTTTATTGTTCTTCTGACAGGTGGGGCTTATATCACCCCACTTTTGGTTCAAAGCTGCAGTGCGTCTTTTTTTTTTCTTTTTGCTCATTATTTTTTGTTTAGTGTCAAAAACCCCCTCTTACCACCTTAAGTGCCAAAAATGTCCTACCTGTTAATGTGAATTAAAGCTGCAGTGCGTAACTTTTGTTGATTGTTGATTATTCTGAATCTGTTTGATCTTCATAAACAGAAACAATGTGACATTATTTATTTGCTGAATCCTTCATTTGGAAACAGGTTTGTCAGACCTGACTGAGGGAGCGTTTGTGTGTAAACAGCAGCAGAGAAAAGGCGGGGGGGGGACAAGAAGTGCTTACGAAGAAGAAGAATTTAGTTCTGAATCTTTTTGTTGACGCTGTTTTGTGTTTTCAGTTATATTCTGTTTGCAGCCATTGTCCTTCACCTGCTCAATGTTGCCTCTGTCTGTCTTTGCATAAAACAAGTCAATGACTTTGTGTCTGTGGGCGACATGAGATCTAAACACAGCTATGTTGAGAAAACAGAGAGTCATGTGAAGTGAGAGACTTAATCAACTCATTTTACAATGGTTTGAATGTTGCAGGCATTTGTGGACAGAAATGTGGACCAGATTCGTCTTAGCAAATATAAATTTAGGTTTGAAAATTTACGCACTACAGCTTTAGAGTCATCTCAGCAGCTCCCAGGTCGCGGTTGTTTAGCAACGACTGATTTGACAGAAAGCATTTTTTATGCTTTTTTTAGAAGATGCATGTGAATGGTCCCTAATGTAAATATATACGTGATGTATTCACTGACCCGGTAAATGTCCACTCTTCTGCTCCTGGTGTGAGAAAATTGAGGCCTGGTTAGATGTCATCTGCTTTTTTATTTCGCTCACGTCATAATTTGGTGCAGCATATGGAAATTTGATCTCATGCTGACAAGAAGATTAAAGGTTCAGTAGTTAAGTGTTTTCCAGTTACGTCATTGTTCCTCCTCTCGTCCTATCATTCTGGCTTGATTCATTAGCTGCTGTCATAAAATGCTGTCATTGTTATAATACCCTTCATTATGGCTGTGTGGACAAGAGTGCATTGGCTTTGTATCGTGTCAACTGATCAGTGTAAAGGGATCTTTCAGTTTTTTTTTGAAGTGTGGTTGTATGGGCTTTTGACAATGCACCTCAGTTCCCATAAAATTTACACCACCTTAAGTCTACAATATCTTAAGATTATTTTTGTCACTTATTGCTCACACTTAGACAGCCTCTTTCTAGCTGGAAACTGAAGTTTGACTAACCACTCATCCTCCTGCACCAAACCCCATAGAGAAAATCTGTGTTTTTAAACTGCAGCAACACAGGAACTGCTTATTTATTGCTTTCTTATTTGGTAAGTTTGTGCCACTACAGTAAATCCAAAGGTTTCAAATCCCAAAGTCACAAGACAACACACTTAAAATTACTGACAGAGGCAGCAGTGAATCAACAACTCCTGTGTGCTGTGATGTAAAATCGCTGATTTTCTCTATGGACTTTGGTGCATTTACAAACTTCCTTTTCCAGCCATAAAATGCCACCTAATGACAAGAGAAAGTGACAAACATATTCTTAAGATTTATACAGTCATATCTTTTATTAGGTGAGCCTTTTGTTGAGTAGTCAAAATCTATTTTTCCTTCCCCTCCCTGCTGGCAGCCATGTGAGTGTCTGCCTCCCAGGTTGGTCCCTGGAAACAGCGGTGTACATGGTCAATACTTCATACAGCCACACTTAAAAAAAAAAAATCAAACTTATCCCTTTAGAAATACTGATTAAGTTACAGCCTAAGAAGTTTTTCTATAGTTTTTAAATAACTTTTTTAACAAGCTTCCTTTGGGTTTGTTTTAAATCAAGCCAATTTGTTTTCTCTGCATTTATTTCCATTAGGTTATCATCTGGGAAGATAAGTCCAGAGAGCTCCCCTCCATCTCGTCCTCGCTCTCTTTCTTCGGAGGGTTCCCATGGACCAGGCCTTTATGTCAGGAAGCTGCCCAGCCCTCAGAGTGAAAAAGACAAAGAGCTCTCCTTCTACAAGAAAACCAAGCGTGCCATAGCCAGCAAGAAATACAGCGTTTCTAAGCACGAAGCAGAGGTCACCACACCTATCGAGCTGATAAGCCGTGGCCCTGACGGCCGCTTTGTGGTTGATACCAGCCCGCCACCGCGCCGCATCCAGGGCTTCCCCTTCGCAGAGGAGTCTGACATGTACCCCGAGTTCCGGCAGTCTGACGAGGAGAACGATTTTGACCCAGGGCCGCTGCCACCCATCATGCCCACGCTGCGGCCCCAGCTCTCTCCAACATCCTCCAGCCTGGAGTCAACACAGCCCCCCACCTACAGCCCCCGCCTTCACAGGGCCATGGAAGGTATGAGCTTTGCAGACAGCAGTGCTCTTCACGCCTCGGGGCAGGCCCCGGCCTCCCGCTACAGGGGCTTCCCCCAGGGCCCGTTCTATGGGTATCTAGGCAGCCGTGCTGAATCAGGGATTCCACCACCATTCTATATGCCTGACATCAGCCCACGTAGCTCCGCTCTGTCCTCCCCCCCAGGCACCGCCGAGGGCCCCTTCGGTTACCCGTCAATCCCAGAAGAGAGCGGGGAGCTGGAGCACCATCAGTACACTGCCTCTGGCCACTCTCTGTCTCACACTCACAGCCCTCCGTCGCACTCGCCAGACAGCTGGCAGCCTCACGAGCTGCCCTTCCTGGGTCTGGAGGGTCCACGCTTCATATACCCACCTCATCATCCTTTACATCACCCCCAGGATCTCCCTGACCCTCCCCCTTACCCTCCTCACTCTCTTCCTCCTAGTCGCCTGCACCTCCCTTCCCTGAAGGATCCAACAAGCCCTGGACTCCTGCAGCTGGAGGTTCCTGTGGCTCCCCCCGGCAGAGACAGGCCCCCAGGGCCTCCGGTTAGGCGTTTAGCTATGCAACAGGCCCAAAGTCTCGGCCAGCTCAGACACACGTCCCACGGTGTGGGTGTACCAGTGTTGCCTTACCCCGACCCGGCAGCCCGTGCAGGGAGCCCAAGCACAGCCCCCAGTAGTAGTCCTCAGTCCTGGCTCAGCCCGAGGGCGGGGCGCCGGGCAGACCCCAGCCTCCCGCCGCTCGTCCTCCAGCCCTCTCGCCTCTCTCCGCTCTCCCAGAGCCCGCTTAGCACCCAGCCAGGTTCTCCAGACATTCTGGTGCGGCCTCCTCCGCGCCCCAGCATCCTCCGCACCTCTCGGTCTCTGGAGATGCCTGAGATCGGCCGGCAGCCCTCGGCCACTGTCAGTTTCTCGCGCAGGTCATCCCTGAGCGCCTCCCCCACTCAGAGCCAGGGCGGCATGCAGCCCAGCCCCAGTTATCGTGCCCACTTGTCATACGCCTCCACCGCAGCCAGTTACCCCTCCCAGTCCCCCTCACCCCCTTCAGAGGGCAGGGATGTTTTCGGGCAGAGGCCATCCCAGAGAAGGACAGAGGAGGAGATGCTGCCCTCAGAGCCCCCACAGCTCCAGATCTCAGCCTCAGGGTAGGTGCTCTAACTCCAGCTGTGAATAGTCACACATTTACTTAAAGAGGAGACTCGTCTCCACATCTGCTCTTTAGTCCAGACTTCCTCCACAGTTTTAAATTCTACCCATTTGAAGAAAAGTTGGGACACTTTCAATAGAACCTAAAATGTGTTATTTTGGTAAGAGGTTTGAACTTTTATTTTACAGACAAAAGGGTGGACATTGATGTCTGCAACACACTCAGAAAAAGTTGGGAAACTACAGAGGAAACTTCACCACTGGGTCACCGCACCATTTCTTTAAATTACAATCATTTGGGAGTGATTCTCCTCTTCATGATGTGCTTTACGCGAGTCAGTTCTGGACTTCAGGCGGACTAGTCAAAGCCACACATTCCATGTCTATGAAGCCACATGGAGTTCCTGGTCTTGACAGGAGCATAATGTGTCTCCAGTATTGAAATATCGTACGGTATAAATATGGTACCTTCATAGATCACCCATGCCGTGAGCACTGATGCTCCTCCATACCCACCACACACACTGGTCTGGATGGTCTTTGGCAAGTAGAACCCGACGTGTTTCTACTGAGTTCAGGTCCTGAGAACTCAGTTTCTAAAATCCAGTGATGGATTGTCTTAAAGGAATACTTCACCGATTTGCATTTAGCTTTGTATTACTAGAATAGGGGTAGTATTTTTTGAAAGATTTTGCTTCCCACCCACAGTTTTCACTGAGTCTAGAAATATCTTCATTCTTTTTTTTGTTACGTGCCCACCAGTGACACTTGGTCCTGTTAGCGTAAGTGTTAGCAAAGATGGCGGACACTGTTTACATTCTGGGAATGAGGTCCCGTCCCCTTACGAGTGGGATTAAAATGTGCGGAATTGCGACTCTAATTCCACACTTTGCTAAGTGTTACACTAACAGGACCAAGTGTCACTGGTGGGCACGTAACAAAAAAATATGAAGATATTTCTCGACAACATACAACGCTAAATGCAAATAGGTGAAGTATTCCTTGAAGTGACAAAGATTTTTGAAGGTTCTCCTGAGACCATATGATGAATCACGGTAGGGCTAGCGTGTATTCAGCCGATGTCTTAATGCGCTGAGGTTTCTTCTGATTTCATGAATCTTTTTATGATATTATGAACTCCAGATGGTGAAAGACCTAAATCTTTTACTGATAAACATCGTCTTTGACTCCTTTTGAGTGTCAAATCTCTCACAAAGGTTGGCCCAAAATGGTGAGGTGTGACCCATCCTTGCTTACAAAGGCTAATGATATGTTCCTGTTATAGTCAAAAGTCGGAATTTCCGAGTTTCTCATCAGTAGTTGGAAACTGGAAAGCCACCTCTAGTTGGATTTCCAACATGGAAAGTTGGAAGAGCCTCACAGACATAGGATTCTAAGATGACTGCTAAGATGAACGTACCACATGTCTTTTGGTAGGTTCTCCCTTATACCCAGTTTTCTCACCTCTGCTAATCGTGGAACCTTCCAGAACCTTCATACCCCTTTCATTCTTACAAAGTTTACCAACTTTTTCTGAGTGTTTAACAAGCGTCACATTCTATTATATTTTATGTGTTTGTGAATTAGGTTTGTCGGGAGAAAACGTTTCTGCTAATCTGTTAAATCAACAAAATTCAACAAATGACAGATTTTAGTTTTCTTTTAATTTTTAGAAAGCGTCCCAACTTTTTTTTCTGTAAATGGCTTTTTTTTCTACTCAGGCTTAATTACATTGCATATCATATGTGTATATATACATATACATATATAAATATAAATATAAATACGCAGAATTCATGTAATTGCATTTAGCACAGATTTGTGTCAGTTCATAAAAAAAAAAAACCGAACACGTCTCAAAATTTGATTTGACGTATTTTGGTCTTTATTATTTCATAGCTCGTATTTGATCTCATAAAATATTGATCGTAACTTTAAAAATTGAAGTCAAATTTGGACTGGAGGAAGACTTAGAGGGAAAAACACATAAGCTGCTTAAACTGTGCCATATTTTTTTTTCTCTCCCCCCATGAAACTTTGAATTGAAGCAACGATAACAGCTTGATATGAATTAAATTTGATTAGATTCATCACTGATTGAAAGCAAAAAAAACACGATTATGCTATCAAATTTACACAAATAAAACAAAAATGGTACCACTTTCTAATAAGGTCACACTTTTAAAGCTTTTAAAAGCTGTAAATTATGGTTTACGGTTTATGGTTTGAGTACTTTATTTCCACATTTGCAAACGTGAAGTATGTTATGTCTGTTAATGATTAATTGGCATTGATAAATATTGTACACATAGCAGCTGAGGCACCTTTGCCCTGTTATTTTACATTCTCAGCCGCAGGGGGCGATGAAATATTAACACGCCACAGATTTGTCTCAAGTTTACAAAGTGTTAGTCGCTCATAGCTGTTCAAAAAGGAATCTGTAGGCCATTTATTTACGTTCATTAAAGCCATTACAGTTGCAGCTCTTTGATAAATCATGAATAAATGAGTCACTTTTCTAATCTGTTAGTCTTTATGATGTTATTATGTCATTAACAGATGGCTCTTGTGAAAAAAACCAGGTCTGTTATCGTAAATCATGGTAAGTTGTTAATATTAAAAGTGATGTTGTGCGTATTTTTCCCTGAAGGTTTTTAATGTCAGACGATCCATTAGAGGAATTTCCTCCATCATTTAAAGACAAATCGAGTGTCGTCCTCAGAGACGACACAAGCCAAAGACACAGTTTTTTATTATTATTATGGCCTGTGACTGTCCTCTAAAGCAAGTTCAGGTGATTAATCACCCATTCACTTGTTATTCACATAATTGGTTTCTAAAAGACTTTTTTCTTGTATCTAACGAATAATTTGGCGTCAATAGTGAAAAATAAATGTTAAAACACATGAAAAGTAAAAAGTATAGCAAGATTATTTTAGTTATTCTATTAGCAAACATCTACAGATGAACACATAAGTATAGTCACAGCGCCACCTACTGGCAACAGACTTTGTTTGATAAACATCATGAGATTGACGTGAAATTTTCAGGGGTGTGGTTGATAAATAAATGATTTGATAAAAGACTTGATAAATTCCCTAGAACTTATTATTGGTGCTATACAGTGCCACCTAGTGGGTACAGAAAGCAACAGCAGCTCCTTTTATTTACAACAATTTTTTTTATTTATTTTAACAATCCACATAGTAAGGGATGTTTTTGTTTAAAGGAGCAGAATTTCAGGTAATTTAGTCCATGTTAGCATACTTAAGTATTTGTTAATTAATTGTTAGTCATCTCGTCTTTTTCAGTTTTCCACAGTGTTATCACGTTTCCCTAGAGTTGTACCTTTCGCTCTGTAAGTATAGTCACAGTGCCAAAGTCGAATGTATATTGCCGAAGTTAGCAATCGTAGTTAGCAACAAATTATAGAACTTTACTACTGGAGTAATTTAGTCCATGTTAGCATCCCATACTTTGTTTTTGTTTGAAAATGAATTGTTAGTTGTCATTATTTTAGTTTTCCACAGTGTTATCACATGTTACAAATCCGGCTGTTTATCGATTAGATTTTTTACACTCCTGTCCAGAAGGTGGCGGTAATGCACCCCCAAAATGCTAATGCTAGTTAAATGCTCTATCCCTGATATTCAATAAGCTAGCTTGACTATTTTGAGCAAGTTGTCAACCGATGATGTTAGAGATGTTCTACAGTCGGTGTCTGCCGAAGTTAGCAATCATATTTAATGATAAATTATAGAATGTTACTACTGAAAGACAATATAACCGTTTTAGTTACAAAATGAAATTAAAGAAGTTAAAGTAAAAAAAAGTTAAAAAAAGAAATGTTACAAATGTTACGTTACAAATTTACCTTACGAAGTTTTCCAACTGGCCACTTTGATAAACATTGTGAGTTTGACGTGAAACCTCCAGGGGTGTGGTTTCCACTTGACAAACACCCAAGATTACACATTATTGGTCTACAGTACCACCTAGTGGGTACAGAAAGCAACAGCAGCTCCTTTTATTGACTTATTTTCAGAAATTTAGTTTAACAATCCATGTAGTAAGGGATGTTTTTGATTAAAGGAGCAGAATTTCAAAAACATATGTAATTTGGTCCATGTTAGCATCCCATACGTAAGTATTTGTTTGTTACTTCATCGTTAGTCAATTTCATACAATTTCAGTTTTCCACAGTGTTATCATATCACGTATCACATGTTTCGAATAGGGCTGTTGAGGATTGAGAGCAATTCTAAGATTTTTTGTTGGCGGACTTCTGGTGCTAAATGCTAGTGAACTAATATTGGTCCATGTTAGCATCCAATACTTAAGTATTTGTTCATTAATTGTTCATTATCTCGTCATCTTCAGTTTTTCCACAGTGTTGCATCACATATCACGTGTTGCAACCTCTACAGACCTTTTTTATCTCTTATTTTTTCTCTAAAATGTTATTTATTATTGGACGAAAGAAGGATTTTCAAGAAATATAATATTTTAAGACAGTGTTAGAAAGCAATTGCACAATTCATTTCACCCATGTTATTTAAAACATATACACATAAATCTTAACCAAAAAACGGTTTTGGATATTTGTTTTGGGGACCCAAAAAACAAATCACCCGCATCCCCGTCTGTGGGTCCCACCCCAGTCTTTGGGAACCACTGCTTTAAACCAGACTTACAGTATAAACCCCACCTTTTATTAGAAAGTGGTACCCATGATCTTACTATAAAATGAGGGATTACTACAGTACAGTTTAAGTATAAATATAAGGGATTTCCTCAGTAACGACGACAACAGCATTTGTGTTTAGACACGATGACACATAAAAACCCAGCTGAGACGTAGACTCCGGCGCCCCCCTCACACTCACACTCACCTCACAACCCAAGACCGTGGCTAAGACCACGAGGCAGGCAGAGACCTGATCCTGCACTGTCACTGGCCTTTAAAGGGAAAGTAGCTCATAATGCTGCTGCTGCTGCTGCTGCTGTGTAGAGGGTAAGGGTCTTACCTCATTTGTTTTTGATTGATCTCAGCTATCTGGGCAGCGTTGTTGTGACCCGGTCCCCTACGCCGCAATAGGTAAGGGTCGGACCCATGTCTGAGAGGGGAGGGGCCAGCAGGGGGAGGGCTCTAATCACTCTCTCCTTTAAAGGGGAATGGCTTTGGGTTGTGCCTCTGTGCTGGATTCAAGTGAACAACAACAACAACAACAACAACAAGTCATGACGACGACTGTCACTGCACGATTTGCGCCGCGACCGGATTGCACATGCGTGAACCGGGCGCTCTCATCGTGGACGTTTTTGGTACAGAACACGGCGTGGACAAACATTGATATTTAAATAAATATAAACCAGGGATGGGACCATGAGAGTGAGAGAGTGAGTGACTTAGTGGGTGAGTAAGTGAGTCAGTGTCTGAGTGAGTGAGAGTGTAAATGAGAGAGTGTGAGTGAGTGAGAGAGAGAGTGTGAGTGAGTGAGTGAGTGCGTTGTCTTTCAACTGGAAGGTTGTGTGTTCAATTGTGTCCTTGACCCCATGTTGCAGCGTGTGAATGGGTGAAGAGTGTAATGTTAAAGCAGCTCATCGAGACTAGAAAAGCTCTATATAAATACAGACCATAATACCGACTCTTCTTCTTGTGATTTTATTTGGTAGTAACGACAAAAAAGACAGTTAGAGGAAATGTAGTGGAGTAAAAGTAAACGTTACAGGAAATATAATTAAAGTAGAGATATAAAGTATTTGTACTGCGCTAAAGTCGCTGCAGTTTGTCCTCGTTGTGTTGCCGTAGCGCCTCGGGCACAGATCGGGTCGCGCCGCAGATCGGACGGTGACAGGATGAGAAACGATTACAGGACACATTTGTCAATAAAGGTTAAAGCCTGCTACGATGTAGCGCGAGGCGCAGTGTTTTTTTTGGATTTTTGATTGCAAAGACAAAGCCTTGAATCACTAGAGGGCGCACATGAGTGAAAGACTGCAGTATTCCCCTTTAAAGTTGTGTTCCATGTGCAAAATGCCATGCATGCATTCTTCTAAACTTCTCTCTGCGACCAAACAAATAACAAACGATCCTCCGACTAAATTCTCTGTCACATCCGTTGTCCTGAGTGCTTTCGTCTTCTCTGTCATGTGACTGTTTCTTAATGGCCATCTCCCTCTTCCTGTCATGTGACTTGTCCTTTTTTAACGGCCATTCCCTCTTCCTGCCATCTCCTCCCGTCAGCATGGTGAAAGCCTCTGTACGCAGTGTTCATGTCGATCAGAGTGTTGCTGTGTTTACGGTGTTTTATGTCTTTTTTTTTTAAAAAAAAGGACGCTGTGGGACACCAGGTCTGTCTGTCTCTGTGTCCAGGTCTGTTGCATTTAACGCCTCTCACTCTCTCTTCCCACAGCGACAAAGCGACGGACGAGTGTCTGCTAAAGCTCTGTGAAACTAACAAACCCCATTGTTGTCGACTGATTTTCATTTTTATTTTAACTTTTCTCCATTTCTTGTGAGCGATGGACGTCAGCGAGTCAGCGATGAGTCACGAGAAGACACTTAAAGTTGACGTGATTATCGTCCCCGCTGGTTTTTCCTCATCCGACTCCCGTGTGACTCGCGTGTATCACTCATGAAATGAAAATAGTTAATATAAAAGTCTTCAGGAGCACAGCTCCGCGTTTAATCCCCTTTTTTTTTTAAATACGCAGGAGTCAGTAACCTTGATGACGCTTTTCCACGACATGGTCCCGGCACGCCTCGCCTTGACTCTGTTTGGCATCAGTCAAGTTGTTTTTCATGACATAGCTCCTCTTCAATGTGGGCGGAGTTGACATAAACACACAAAACTAGTGACTTATAAAGCACTTTTTGGG
This sequence comes from Solea senegalensis, assembly GCF_019176455.1. Classification (NCBI taxonomy): domain Eukaryota; kingdom Metazoa; phylum Chordata; class Actinopteri; order Pleuronectiformes; family Soleidae; genus Solea; species Solea senegalensis. The sequence goes on from NW_025320728.1 coordinate 23,390, forward strand.
TTTTCGGTGTAACTGAATCATTAGAATCAGTGGATTAAAAAAAGATTTGTTCACAGAATGATTCAGTACTTCCTACAGACTCCGTCTGACACAGTCACTGAACTGAAATACCACTGAACGTGGTTGTGATTGCCGGCTTTCACCAGTGCTGTCTCCAAATACACCAGACTCGTCTGTTAAATATTGACATTTTAGAGATTTCCTTTGCTAAATGTTGGAGATTAACATTAATGTTTTCAGGATTTGTAAGTCTTTTAAACTTTGATTCTTGCGTCGGACGTCGCGCTCATGACTCTTCCTGTGACGCAGTCTGACATCACATTTTAGTTTCGGCTCAGCTCGCTTGGAACCTCGTCAGAGCAGGAACTAAAAAAAACACCAGGTTCTATCACTGATGGAAAAGCAAAAACCTGCTGAGTCATGCCTGTGGAGCCAGGACTGTGTCGTGGAAAAGCGTCTTTAGTTTCACACTGGAAACTGTGTTTTAAAATGAATCATCATTTGTTGCAGGAACGTGACATTTACATTAACTTACATTATTTTAATTTTATGAGTTTTATAAAACAGAGAGAGAGATGATGGTGATGATGTCTGTGTTTCTGAAGCAGTCGCTGTGTAAAGGCCTAAAAACTGAAGAAAACACAAATCCAGAATCACGAGCACAGGATCCAGAATCACAAGTACAGGATCTAAAATCACAAGTGCAGAATCTAGAATCACGAGTACACGATTTAAAAACACAAGTACAGGATCTAGAATAACAAGCACTTGATCCGGAATTACGAGCAGAGGATCCAGAATCGCGAGCACAGGATCCACAATCAAAAGTACAGGATCTTGAATTACATGCAAATTATCTAGAATCACAAGTACAGGGTCTAGATTGATAGATCATTGATGAACTCAATGTATTTGTATGAATGTTAGATTTTACTGTCTTTAATAAAACGACTGCTTCAGAACAGTTATCTTACTATTCTTCCTTTTTTTTCTTTTCTTTCATTCTTTTTCTTTATTTCTTTCTGTTCATGTTCTTTCTTACCTCCTTTTTGTTTATTAGTTTCCTCCTTTCTTTCCTTTTTTCTCACCATTATTTCTTTCTATTGTCATTTCCGTTTCCCTTTTGTCCTTCTTTGTTTCTTTCTTATTTTCTTGCTATTCTTTCTTTCTTTCTTTAGTTTTTTAATTTGTTCTTCATTTATTTAGTTTCTGTCTTTCTTTCGTATTACCTAACTATTCTTTCTTTCTTATTAATGAAATGTTATTTCATTTTCTCTTACTATTCTTTCTACTGTAATTTTCTCTTTTTTTGTCTTTCTTTCTTTCTTAGTTTTTAATTTGTTCTTTATTACTTTTCTTTCTTTCTCATTCATTTGCTATTTGCTCTTTCTTTAGTTATTTCATTTTCTCTCACTATTACCACCGTCATTTCCTTTATTTCCTTCTTCTCTTGCTGTGTTTTCTTTATTTGCGTCTGTATCCTGTATCATCCATCACTGCAGACAGTGGAAACATTTGATCATAGCAGAGTTAGTCCACCTCTTCCTCCTCCTCCTCTTCATCATCATCGTCGTCAGACCATGATCATGTTGTAGCAGCAGCTTCTGGACTGTAACAGTGTAACTGTGTGTGTTTTTTCTCTCTTCTCTCTGAGTGTGGACTGAAAATGACTGATGTGTTAATGCAACTCCAATTTTTGCTGTGCTCTCTCTCTCTGTCACCCCCCCTCCCCTCTCTCTCAGGGAGCCTCTAGGTGCGTCTGCTGAAGCCGTCGGGTCTGAGAGTTTACCAGCACTGCTACACCACTGTATCACTAAAGCCAAGGGAGAGGCGGCCAACAACAATAACAACACGGACCCTGCACGGAGAACAGGTTTGTTTAGGTCACATGACGTGAGGTTTCAGGTCTTTGTCAGCAGAACGTGGTTTAATGGAAACATCAGTGAATCATTAAAATACCCCCACATATGCACCGCTAATCATTTGCTTCATCTTTGACTGAGATTTTCTCTTTTTTGCTTCTTTAAGAACATATTTACGTTCAGAAGAAAAAGCACAGCATACGTGTGAGAGTATGGAAGCTCTGAAAGACAAATAGTCTTGATTTGTGTTCTGTAGATCTGTCATGAGTCGGGAGTTTTTTTATTTATCGCTTTCTATTCTTTCTTCCTTTTTCTTTGTTTCTTTCTCCTCTCCTTTTACATCATACCTTCACTTTTTCGTTTGTTTCAATCATCCTTTCTTTCCTATCCCGTACTTGTAGTGGGAAAGTTTCAAAATTAAAAGATTTTTTCTCTTTTTTTGTGGGGAAACAAAAAAAAAAAAAGTTCAGCTTCCTGGGTTATTTTGTAAAATACATATATATATATATATATATATATATATATATATATATATATTTACAACTTTGAACAAAAAAACAAAAACGCGCCATAGCGCACATGCACACCACTGCACATATATAGGCTACTGCATCATTACCACCACATCTTCCATTAAGTCACTCAGCAAACGCAATTTCACAAACCACTATATGACACAAAACTACTAGAGCAGGTCCACGGCGCTATGATGCGTTTAATGACATCCAGGAAAATCCAGCTCAGCTTCACAAAAAATAACCATATTCTTTCTGGAAATATAATCATAACATACTGAAAAAGTAATTGAATTCAGACACGTTCAGACACAAATTAATTAGATTATTATTATTATTATTATCAATAATAATAATAATAATTAAAAAAATACTTTTTTGATATTGTCAATATGTGGTGGCCCTGGCCCTGACAATAAAAAGTATAAACAGCCCACCACTGTTTAATGTAAATTGGCCAGTAGGGGGTGCCGTTCCACTACTAGGAATTCTTTGGTAAGTCAAGAAACATAGTAAAACAGGTGGAGGAATCTTTCATGAATAAGTTACCGATCCAGCTGAAAGTTGCCCCTCATTTTTACCGTTACCTTTCTGCAGCGATACGGACGCTCAGCTCTTCACGGTCGTGAGCTTTGCGTAAAGACTGAAAGAACAAGATCGTGAACACAGGAAATGAGTTTCCTCCACGTGACGCTCGGCCTCAGCCTCAAGGCCCTGATATACTTCTGCACACGTGACGTGAATGACTTCATCAACGCGCAATGGGCAGATTTAGTTTAAGTGGTAGTTTTGGTGGTAGATTTAGTTGTAGTTTAGTAGTTTTAGTAGTAGTTTCAATAATAGTTGTTGTAGTAGTAGATTTAGTAGTAGTTTAAGTGGTTGTTTTTTGTTTGGGTAGTTTTACTAGTAGTTTTGTAGTTTGGGTAGTTGTTTTACTAGTAGTTTTAGTGGTAGTTTTACTGGTAGTTTAGTAGTTTGTCAACGATGTTCTGGTGTAGTTTTAGTGGTAGTTTTACTAGTAGTAGTTTTATTGGTAGTTTAGTAGTTTTAGTCGTAGTTGTTTTGGTGGTAGTTTATTAGTTTTGGTAGTTGTTTTAGTATTAGTTTTACTAGTGGTAGTTTTAGCTGTAGTTGTTTTGGTGGTAGTTTAGTAGTTTTATCGTAGTAGTTTTGGTGGTAGTTTAGTTGTTTTAGTCACAGTTGTTTTGGTGGTAGTATAGTAGTTTTAGTCATAGTTGTTTTGGTGGTAGTTTAGTAGTTTTAGTCATAGTTGTTTTGGTGGTAGTTTAGTAGTTTTAGTTGTAGACGTTTTGGTGGTAGTTTAGTAGTTTTAGTTGTAGTTGTTTTGGTGATAGTTTAGTAGTTTTAGTCATAGTTTTGGTAGTAGTTTAGTTGTTTTAGTCATAGTTGTTTTGGCGTTTTGATGAAGTTTAGTAGTTTTAGTCGTAGTTGTTTTGGTGGTAGTTTAGTAGTTTCAGTCGTAGTAGTTTTGGTGGTAGTTAATAGTTTTAGTTGTAGTTGTTTTGGTGGTAGTTTAGTTTAAGTAGTTTTGGTGGTAGTTTAGTAGTTTGGCAGCAGTTTAGTAGTTTTAGTAGTTTTGGTGGTAGTTTAGTAGTTTTAGTAGTTGTTTTGGTGGTAGTTTAGTAGTTTAGTTGTAGTTGTTTTGGTGGTAGTTTAGTTTAGTAGTTTAGTTGTAGTTGTTTTGGTGGTAGTTTAGTAGTTTTAGTCGTAGTTGTTTTGGTGGTAGTCTAGTAGTTTTACTCACAGTGGGCGTGCATGGATGCTGGGCTTCTGCATGGTGATTGGAGGAAGTATCTGAAAGTCGGTATAAATAACTAGGACTGAAATTAGCTTCTGGTGTTTCAAAGACCAGAAACCACCACTGCTTGAACATCAATACAGGTTTTTGTGGACCACTGCAGTCCAGTCAAAGGCCCCTGTACCACTCCTTGAACCAGGGGTTGGGAACCTCCTCTAGTGTTTCCTTCCTTCACTGCATCTCTCTTCTTCCAGGTGTGTCTCCCTCTCAGACCCGGCAGCGAACTCAGACTCCCCAAGACGGTGGCGGCGGCGGCAACGACCTCGATTACCACCGAAAGAGGAAACGACAGAACAAGAAAAACCCTTATTTCTATTTGACCTCCTTCCTGCACCGCAGGAAGTCAGCCGAGGACCAGACAGGCATTCTGGCCAGTGCAGACACCGAGGGCCCGAACTACGGCACCCTACGCTGACGCCGTGTGCCCTTCACCAAGCCATTGGACTCGAGTGATTCACACACATTTACACACACACACACACACACACACACACACCTCAGTACTCCCTGCTCCATCCCAGCCTCTGTACACATTTCTTCAAAGATTCATTAGGGAGCAGGAAATGTGAAGCTGAATCCTCGTTTTGGCGGGAAAAATCTCACAAGAGGACGAGGACACTCGGCTCTGAGCGGAACTCACTTGAAGAAAAAGGAGAAAAAATAAATAAAACGTTGTACATAAATAGCGAAACAAGGGAATTTTAGCTTCCTCCTCCTACAGTAATAACAACACGTGCTGGTCGAGCGCAGCGACTTCTCACTCACTGGGTCCATATCTTTAGGTTTTTTGCAGTCAAAACCGTGGACTGTTAAAGCCTGGTGCATCTTTGGACAGGGACGTCTTCACACTTTTTTCCTACAATACAAAACTAGTGTCAGTATTTCAAAAAAACAAGAAAAAAAACACAGGGTTTTTACCACAAAATATACCTCAGAGTAAGACGCAGAGTTGCTGTAATTCTTGTGGTATACTTGTACGTACTTGACCTTTTTAACGTATGGATTAAAAAGGTTTATATCACATACACACGCACGCGCGCGCACCGCCGCTCATTCTAACTGATAATACGGCTTAGCTTGATCCAATTAGGAGGCTTTTTTTTATTAGTATTATTTTCACGATCCAGTGCCAACCGTTTAAGGACACGAAAAATCGCAGCCTGCGCGAGGATGCTTTTAAAATAACTAAATAATCTTAATCTTACAGGTTTGGACGAAGAAGAACAGGGTGATGAATTTGCGGAGTGCACCGAGTGTCGTATGTGTTTCCATCGTTATGGAATCATTTGTGAAACGTGGCACGTAACACCCCCCCCCCTCCCCCCGTGCCTTTATTTCTTTGACTTGCATATTATTTTATTATTTCTTACTTTGTTTGCCAAGGACACGTGAGAGAAAATGCAAAAACCCTCTGGTTTTATTTCTTACACTTCTCTTACCTTACATGGGTACCTGCTCCAGTTTTAGAGTGGAAAAGTTTTTCATGCAGAAAGAACAAACCAGAGCAGCGAGTTTTGGTGTTAATGTTTAACCACGACTCTGTTTGAGGAGAATGTTATTGCTTCATAAAGCTGTAGGGGGCATTCAAAACAAAAGGCAAACAAACCTGACTGTTTATCTTTAACTAAGTGTATATTTACTTGCTCGCTATAACTTTTTATTATTATTTTATCATTTTTTCCACACTAACCGATAATGAATGTATGCTTTTTTGCTGTACAGGAAATGAATGTTCCCGGTGTCGCAGTGCATTGAATGAACCGCAGCTGCATTTGAGACAAAACAAGTGGTCGTCGGCACACCAAAGGTGCAGTGTGTGCAATTTAGCCGCATTTTATTGGTTGTAAATGTTAAAAAAAACATGCTGGTCCCAAAACGAACGTCCGCCATGTGATCGTACATGTACAAGTAAGGTTTTTATCCACACGGAATTCAAGAAATGTCTTCACATAGGACATTTATATGTTCCTGGAACAGAGTCCACACTTTTTATTTGTTTTTCCAGCACCTAAATTTACTCCTCGCCTTCAGGTGTTGGAAGCAAGGATCGTGTTTACATTAGTTTGATAAAAGAATACTCACGCGCACAGTTTAATCGAGCTGAGGTCGTAGTCCGACTAAGACAAACAATCGCACAACTTGCCTGAGGATAAAATCGATTTATTAGCCGCGTACGTCTGACTCTGCGTCCGTAGGTGGCGCTGTGCATATTGAATCAGCTTCCTGTCGACCTTTTACGTCACAGAAATAAAAGCAGTGAGCGGTGAGATAGATGATGCGCGGAACGTCCAACTACAGTCCAACTAAGCATAGGAGTAATCAGACTATGAATCACATTATCCAGATATGTTAGTCTGACTAAGACTAGCTAAGATTTTAGTCGGACTAAGCATAAGAGCCATCAGACAATGAATCACATTATCCAGATATGTTAGTCTGACTATGACTGTGACTAAGTGTTTACATGGCATGAAGAAAACCAAATTGTTGCCTAAGTCTGACTAAAATCGGACTTTTAACATGCATGTAAACGCACTATGTAAAAAAACAAAACAAAAAAAACTTTCCCTCTACGTTAATGTGGCTTCTTATACACGGAAACAACCACAACAGTTCTTGCTGTAGTATGCACTGTATATGCCAGGCCGTTAGGTGGCGCTGTAACACTGCCACTGAAAATACACCAAAAAAAACAGAAGAAGAAGTCGTGGAGAATTTGCTCAAAGTTTGTGCGTTGTGTACAAACACAAAAGGAGTTTTAACAACAGAAAAAAGGGAACTGATCACAAAGCCCGGGTGAGCTCGAGGCGGGTTTATCGCGATGATAGGTTGATCGCGGGTTTATCGGCTGTTGCTTCCATATTAAGCGACTTCTTTCAAAGTCGTTGGACACCATTACCAGATAACCGTCGCTCCTATAAAACTACAACAAACTTGTTGATGACACATTTTCAGACCTCCAAAAACACGGGTTCCGTGTGGATAAAAAGCTAACGCTATAAAAACTTTTACGTGTTCTCTTAAACCCGTTAAGATAATCATTTTTTTATCTTCAAATTCTGCCAAAGGAAAATAACTCTGCCTAAATTTTACACACTGGACCTTTATGTCAGTTTGTTAAATACTTTCATTCTCTCTTTATTCTTATTTTTGCTCTGACAGCTACAAAGAAGAAACAAAAAAGAAGTCTTTTTGTTGCTCTTACTTTTTTCCATTTACGACAAATTCCCAACAAACTTAACAAGAGGTTTTTTTCGGCAAATGTCCACGTGAATGAATCGACTCGCTTTCACGGTGAGAAAGTGGTGATTTTTTTTTTTTTCCTTTATGCCTGAAATAATAAGTGAATTCTACTTTTAGAAATTGGTTTCCTGTAAAATAGGAGGCGGAGGGGGAGGGGGAAAAAGAATCTATATTTGTTTTGTACTGTACATGGTGTGTATTGTATTTGTAAAGATGAATCAAACCATGTTTTACAGGACGACAGATTCTTGTGTTGAGAGAGCGTGAGGTAAAGAAAAAAAGAAGAAGAGGAAATTCTATATAAAAGTATTTGCCTATCGTATGGCTTTAAGTGGATACTGGGTTTTTAAAAAAAAATTTAAAAGGTGCCTCATTTGTCATATTTTCGCTGACGTTATTTTATCGGAGATGAAACATTAATGCTAGCACCGTACGATGTATTATTGCCATAGCCCGCTGGCTGCACAAGTTGAGTAGTATTTCCTCTGGTGTATAGAACGTGAATGCAAACAAAAAAAAATAACAAAAATGCTTTAGAAGCAGAAGTGTGTTTGCCCTCTATAAATATTTACAGAACCAGTGGTGCTTTTCCACGAGCCAGCTCGCCTCGGCACAGCATGGTTATTTCGCTTTTCCATCAGTGAAAGTAACTTCCCGACGAGCTGAGCTGACACTAAAATGTGGTCAGAGAGTGTAGTCACTGAAGAGTCATGAGCGCGACGTCAAAATCCGAATATCTGCTTATAGTTCCAAAATTCTACTTATAATTCCAAAATTCTACTTATAATTCCAAATTCTACTTAGAATTCCATAATTCTACTTAGAATTCCATAATTCTACTTAGAATTCCATAATTCTACTTAGAATTTCAAAATCTACTTAGAATTCCAAAATCCACTGATTGGTCAGATAGTGTCGTCAGTGAAGAGTCATAAGTGCGACATCCAACACAAGAATCAAAGTGAACAATGTCCAACTGTGGATCAGTTAAAAAGACATAAACATTCTACTTATAATTCCTAATTCTTCTCATAATTCCAAAATCTGCTCATAGTTTCAAATTCTACTTATAGTTCCAAAATCTACTTAAAAATTCCAAAATCTCCCTATAGTTCCAAAATCTCCCTATAGTTCCAAAATGTACTTAAAGTTCCAAAATTCTACTTATATTTCCAAATTCTACTTATATAGCAAACCATGTCACAGCAGTTTCACACGGCCGTTATTATGACAGTACTATGAAGTGATGGAAAACCAACCATACCGTGTCGTGCAAGCTGACCCGAGGCGAGTCGGTACTATGTTGTGGAAAAACGGCAAATGTTAGTTGCCCGTTCATGAGCACACGCGTGCGCGTAGATTCACTCCTCATGGAGCTGAAGTTAAGTAGCAGACGCGCTATATATGCTAGAGCTAACGTTTGTACAAACGCGTTGCGTGCTGCTGCGGAGGAACTCGTTGTTTACATTAGTTTGATAAAAAGAACAGTTAGCGTTAGCGGCGTGTAGTTGCTTTGAAACATTACGACCTGGTGCTATGTTTAAACTTCGTGGTGCTGTAGAGAGTAGCGGTCTTTTTTCTGTTTCCATGACAGCGGCGAGAACTCTTTTTCGACGTGTGTGTGTGTGTTTTCCGAGCGACTAAAACTATAGACACTTTAGGTCCTTATCATAACAGTATCATGGTTGTGACAAAACGTGATAGACAATAATGGAAAAATAGTCGTATAACCTCAAAGCTAGTAGACACGTTGTGACTCGAAAATGAGCTGTTTTCTATCATGTGTTTGCGATGTCTGTCCGTGCTTCCAAGGTGCCCTCGCTACAGACGTATATATGTGACGGTATTGACAATTATAACCTAAACAGCCTGAAAAAAACAAAGTAGAACAACATAACTCGATTTTTTTAGATTAGACGCACATGACATGAGAGGGAATCTGCTAGCATCGTCGGGTGGAATCTATTTTCTAAGTCTTTACAATCTTTGGTTGACAGCACTGATTTTCAAGCACACACTTCTGCAGAAGCCGTCTCACATCGCATCCTACTTTTTTCCTTTCTTTCAATTTTTCTCGGAAGAATTCCTACTAGTACTGTACAGTAAAGAGCTCCGACGACATCACGCGACTCGGGTTTGTTTTCGCCGCCATGTTGGCAGGAAAAGCCTCAGCAAAGGTGGACATCAGCTATTGTGGTTGGCCATTGTTAGCAAAACCAGTCGCTAACGGCTTTGCGGTCGTTTTTGAGGGGGAGAACGTGCATAAAAACTCTTAAAACTTGGCATGGAGTTGAGGTCTAGTGAAAATGCGATATTGGCATAGTTCCCGGACCCGTGTGTTGCTCAAGGCTCTGTAGCGCCCCCTAAGGTGAAAACAGACGCAAAAGTTCCATTGAATTTCCCGAAACTTGGTGGTAAGATGGTATAGCCCGAGACAAAGTCAAAAAGACAAAAATCGATTGGAACCATGGCCTCAACTCAACCATTTGGCAATTTTCACCTTACGTAAATGAGCGAACTCGTCCGAGTGCGTTTGTCGTACAAACATAAAAAAATGTGTCAGTTCGTACTTCTTCTCTGTGTGACCATGGCTCTCGGGATTTTAGGTAATCCGTTAAATTATTCTCCCGCTTCCAACGATATTGCCTGGTACCATATGTTTGCTGCCTGTGGATTTGAGCAGTGCCACAACTTCCTGCCAAAATGGTGGCGTCGTTTTTGGTTTTTGCGACTGTTGCATGACGGGACCGCGCAACGTCAGCTCGCGGAGCTCTACAGCCACGACTCACACATTTGTATTTACTGCTGGTAGAAGGTTTTTGGAAACGCTCGTACGCGTCCGTGGGTGGGGGCGGGGTTTAAAACGAATGGACGCCGTCTTCCGGGCTCTTTTTTCTCTCCGCATATTCAACATAAAAACATGTACAGTGTTTACGAGGGCTGCTTTGGACGTACTGTTAGCTCAGTTTGTTCGGGGTTTTCTGTTTTTTTTCTCCTTGTTTTTACGTTTTATTTTTCAATTTTCTGCTTACAGCTTTTAGTGCATCACTAGGTGCTGGTAGGACAATACTTAGAACTGATATGATTTTTTTTTCAAATTGTATTAATCTTGCATGTAGAGACAATACAAAAAAAAAGGAAAAAAAAGACAACGCCTATTTAGCAATCATTCATGGACATCCAAGCTGGTTGTTATTGGAGAGGAACTAGAAATATGTAGTATTTTCTATATTCTCTGTTTTATCATGTGTACCAGCACTGAGAAACTAGAATGTATTATTATGATTATTATGATTACTATTGTAGACTATAATAAGCACTACATCGTTGACTGTTTTAGCTAATGCTCATACTCAAGCAAACCAAGTAGTGCTTAAAGATTTACATTTTCATTTCCATACACTTTGTGCTGTACATCACATGTTTACATCCTGTATTTTTGTTGTTTTGTTGCGTTCTTTTTCACATGTTCATATGTAAATATTTCAAAGCAAAAACATTTTTCCGTTTCAGAACAACCTGATGCTCCTCCTCTTATGTTTTGGTTTTTTCTGTTTCTGTCACAACATCAGGTAATTAACACTTCACGTAACACGTAACGCTCTTTTTTTCCAAGTAACTCATACTGTATGGTGCTGTACCAAAGCCTTATGTATAATATTTGTATTACTTTCCTCTCGTTTTGGCCACTGCTGTCCAGTGAATTCTGTAATTGTCTCAGATATCATGTCTCACTCACACTCCTCATGTTCAACTGCCATGGATCCCCGTTTCTTTTGTCGAGTCAAAAACAGAAACCTGGTCGGAGTATGGCGTGATAACTCCGGCCCTGTGTAACAACCGGGGCCCCCGGATGTAAAGTTGCCATCTCAAGAAACTGTACAGGCTCACGAGTGGTAGCTCATCATGACGTAGACGGCGTGAAATACGCTCCCTCTCTGTTATCTATGGCATGTCTGTGAGAATATGAACGCAGTGCTGTATTCATGTCACCATATCATTTCAAATGCTTAGTCCCATATGAAATTTTCCTCTCAAATTTTTTGTATTTTGATATAATAAAAAAGTCAAAAGAGGTTTCTTTTTTCGTCTTTTGGGATAAAGTGAGCTTTTGCCTTAAGATGCAATTCATGTACTGGACACCAGGTGTCAGTATTGGGCTGAGAATGTGTGTGTGTGATGATTGGGGGCAGTAAAACCAGGTCAAGGTGTTTTTGTTCAGAGCATGAAACAAAGTTCAAATAAACAGGGCTGTATTTGAATACAGATTATATAAACGCAGTAAGTGTATATGTATATATATATATATATATATATATATATATATATATATATATATATATATACATATATATATTTGTATACATATGTGTGTGATAATAATTTAATGTCAGAGGAAACAGTGTGGCAAAGAGCAGCAAAATATTATGTTCAGGAATGAAAATGTAAGTGGAAAAATAAGTAAAAACAAGAATGAAAGACTAGTATTTAAAAAAAAACATGATATAGATTAAAAACCTAATGGGTGTATTAATCACATGGGATACTATTGAAATATCAACTACTGCAAAGGAAAAAAAAATCGCTTTATTTATGCAACTAAACAAGCTTTTGTGTCACACTTTGGACACAAATGTGTGTGTCCTAGAGTCACATGTGTGATTTTAACTATCATAATAAAATAGAAAAGAGGGATTTTATTACCTGAATAAAACATGTATGAAGACACCGCACTGCAAAAACAGCCCTGCTTAAATTAAGCCAAATACTTTTATTTTCTAGTGATTTAAATGTTCTTGTTTTAAGAAAAAGAATGGACCAGTGGGTTTAGCCCAGTTTGCTTGTCTGGAATTCGCAAAGGTAACTTTTCATTTTAGCCAATTTTAGCCAATCTGTAAATTTCCTTAAAACAAGGAAAGTTCTTTAAAAAGAAATTCTGTCAGGTAAGAAATGTTTATTAATGAGTCTTCCTTTCCTTTTCCGCACACATACCAATTTGTGATAGTGAATTTTATGTCTGTCTTGAACACAAACTTAAGTGCAATTATGCTTTTCGGTGCAAAGATAACTTTTTTCTTTTCAGGCAAAAACTTAACTTTTACCCATAAATTCATCTCATTTCACGATGAAATAGGACTTTGCTGTGGCTTCCTCCCACCTGACATACAGAAATGAACTGTGTTGAACCAGAACAAGGAAAACAAACACTGAGAGAAGATGCTTTGTTTGTTTTTTTTTTTTAAAAAGAAAAGCTCTCAAACAAACATTGACCTGAAGAGTGTGCTATTAATCCACCGGTCAAACACACCTTTAAAGTCCTGCTCACTTTTTCATGTTGTTTAACATCCCAAAAAACACATAATCAAAAATATATTAATCGTTAATCAAAAGTGTGATGATAATGAAAACAAAAATAATCTACAAAATCTAAAAGCAAAAATTATACTATATCAAAAATATATTCTAAAATAAACAAATAGATTACATTATATTATTTTAGAGTGGATTAGATAAGATTACTGCAGTAAAAGGGTCAGAGTTCAACTTAATATGAATAAAAAAGCAACAAAATAGAATAGAGTAGGGAAATACAAATACAAAACTGACAGAGAACAAATACTAAAATAAGATAAAAATGAGAAAATATAAGAGGATTTCAGAATATTTACATATTGTACAACATATTGTACTTTACTATTGAAAGAGGTATGAACATTTGTGGTAACACAGGGTTATAGTCGTCACAGGTCACATCCTATAATTGTCGGACTATAGAAATAGTTCATTTACAAACTTGAGGGACAAGACTCAGACTAATGACTTCAGAAAAGTATGAAGACACAGCAAGGACAAGTGTGTCTGGGACATTCCTCATCTCTGTAATGACTTAATAGGAAATGATGATAATGAGTATTTTGGAAACTGGAATCATACATGTGTGGGGGAAAAAAAGGAATATTCCACTCTGATATAAATAGACAATAAAAAAAACAATTCTTCCTCAGGCAAAATAAAAAGAGTGCTGGCTGGTTTTCACATTATCTTCTCCAGTGAACAGCCACAATGAGATGATGAATAATTGGGACGAGTGCACACCACCCCCACCTACTGGAGACGCTTATGTAATTCTGTACCAAGCGTTACCTAACACCACACAACAACTCAGCAGCCAGATGGAGAATTTTATCAAACGGGGGATCCATGCTCACTCCCACGCCGCCCCAATATTCCGCTCCCACACTTTGTCAAAGGTTCTGCAAAGGCCTCAGGGCTTAAAGGGATAGTTTGTGGTTTTTATTTTAAAGGCGCAGTGTTTGTGGTATTTGTGCAGCGTCGGGTGTGTTTGGGAGAGGAAATCCAAAGAACCCACATTGATTTTTACACATTGCCTTGATGTGAACGTGGACGACAGAGGAAAAAGTATTGGAGAAATCCCAACTGAAACATAACAGTAGAATTACTACTTACCTATTTATAATAATAACAATAATAATGATGATAATAATAATAATAAATTGTATTTTAATTTTGCTAAAAGGGTGCTCAAAGATTCTTTGCACACATTTAAAGGTCACAAATAATATAATGCAGTAAAAATATGTATATTGAACAGCCACCAGGGGGCGTATCCACTGGTTTCAGAATTAGCTTCCACTTCTTACTTGATTTATGACATCAGGCAACATTTTTCCTGCACAGTTCATGGTCCCAAACACTAGTTGTGGCTCCTTTTCAATAGATTGTCACATTCAGGGGAAAAATAAACCCATGAAATACAGCACATATTAGTGGAAACCAGTGTGATCGACAGCACTGGTGATGGCCAAAAACTAAATCCTTGTGGCACAAAATAAAAAATAAATCACCATGACTTTGTGCTAGCAAGCCAGACAACATTATCAAGTCACGCAAGTTAAATATTCATTTCATCCCGATAATAATGGACATTTCTTTGACCACTAAAAATGTACACCATTTTGTGGTATTATCATGATATTTAAGTCACAACACAATATCATCACGATATTGTAATATTCGGATTTCCCCCTCACCCCGAGACCGGTTGCATTTGTTTCACAATAAATCAGTTGTACTGTGTTGTACAGTTGTATTGTGTGGAAATGTTGCTACGCTGTTTGTCAGCGCCAAAATACCACGTATTGTGTCGTTATCAACTGGTATCGCTAACAGTAGCTAGCCCGTAATACGCTAACGTATTAGCACTGGCCCCCACACTTCTCTCTGGAAACAAGGTGAAGTCGGAGGTTTAGGTGCCGATTAAAAAAGTTTCGAAATCAAGATGTGACACACTAACTGTTCATAATATCCATAACAATTAAATTACTGTTGATACTATCCATAAAAATTTAATTATCGAGGAAAATCGGAGCTACCACTTTAAATTTTCAAAGCGCGGCCACGGCTGAAGGTGGTGCGCGCTCCCGGCGACGAGTGCAGCTCTCAGTCGGTGAGTGTGTGAGTGTGTGTGTGCGCGGCTTCATCGTGGAGAGACCGTACCGACACAACAATGACGCACCGTATCATCGTGTTTAATCCACACACTCGCAGGTGAAGCTGTGCGTGTGTGTGTGTTAATGTGTGTGTGACACTGTGTGTGTGTGTGCGCGCAGTGAGATGCTGAAAACATGTTTCCTCGTCGATACACTGAGAGCTGAGGAGCAGCAGCACAGAGGAAGAGGAGGAGGAGGAGGAAGAGGAGAGGAGCAGCACGGTTACAGGTGAGGAAGACAGCTCTCTGTGTGTGTGTGTGTGTGTGTGTGTGTCTTCTGTCACAAACACTGACCGTGTCAAGACATGTAGTCCTCACGGATATCGAAACCTGGTCTCAATGAGGTAGACACTGGTTAAGTTCAGGGTTAAGATTTGATTTGTCAGGTTAGCGTTAGGCATTAACTAGTTATGGTTATGGTCAGAGGCAATACTTTGGTTCGGCTGTTTAAATGAATGGAAGTCAATGAGAGTCCTTAAAAGTACAGCTGTGCAAACCTGTGTGTGTGTTTGTGCGGGTACTTGTATGTCTATTGATGTGAGGACATTTTGTCCGGTCCTCACAAAGTTATAGTTTTTTTAGGGTTAAGGACATTGTACAAAAATGTGTGTGTCTGTTTGTGTTCTTGTATTTCTGAGCTCTTTAAGCATCTTTTCTGTCATAAACACTGACCTTGTCAGGACCTATAGTCCTCATGGAGAAAAACCTGGTCTTAATAAGGTAGAACATCATTTCTGGGGAATTGGTTAAGTTAAGGGCTAAGATTTGAATTGTTAGTTTAGGGTTAGGTATTAACTGGTTGTGGTTAAGGTTAGGGTAATGATTGGGTCCAGCTGTTTTAAATGAATGGAAGTCCATGAGAGACCTTCAAAGGCTAGCTGTGCAAACCTGCATGTGTACTTTTATATCTATTGATGTGAGGACCAAAAACTAATGCAAGTGAGGACATTTTGTCTCTTTCTCACAGAGTTAAAGTTATTTTTTAGGGTTAAGACCTGGTTTTAAGGGGTAGAGTTAGCTTTAGGTAAAGGTTAGGGAATGCATTATGTCCGTGAGTGTCCTCATTAAAACTACTGTACAAGAACTTGTGTGTTTTTGTATTTTTAACCTCTTTAGGACATTTGTTGACATAAACATTGACCTTGTAAGGACCAGTAGTCCTCATGGAAACCAAAACCTGGTCCTGATGAGGCAGAACCTAATTTATGTGGAGTTAGTTGAGTTTAGCACTAAGATTTGACTTATGCTTAGAATGAATGGATACATGAATGAATGAATGAATGGAAGTCAATGGGATTCCTTAAATGATAGCTGTGCAAACCTGTGTGTGCCTGTGAGGACATTTTAGCTTGTCATCAAGATTAGATTTTAGGGTAACGCTTCCATATTGGGGTTATGTATCTAGTCGGGATGACTTAATACCCTTTTCTGTGTCTGATACAATCCCAATATCACTTTTATCACAATTTTCTGATACAGTCTTTTTTTAAACAATGTTTTAATGATGCTATTAAGCTAATTCAGCGTACTAGCTAGCTATAACCACCCAGGTTACCTATAGTTAAGGTGCTGGCTAATGTTTTAGTGAAAGTTCATATTAAGTATCACATGGTGAAAGGAGACAATAAGGAGTGTATTAAAAACATTTTATATGTTTAATATCCACAAAGTGAAAGACAGTGAGGGGGAGAGAGAGCGTTAGCTAAACTTTGTGAATTTCCCTGTTTTTCGTCAACGTCTACTTTTTCATCCGTGTATTTTTTAACTCATTCTAAACTTCTTAAACGTCTGACGCTTGTTTTTCTTCTCCTCTGCTTGAGAACATTTTTGAGAACTTTACAGAAGCCTTTCAGGCTCAACACTGTTAAGAATTGCTGCTTCTAGCAGCTAGCTTAAACATGTTTCTCCCATCTTTGATGACACATCAAAATGTATTTTAAAATACTACATTTCTTTCATATATATCACCTTTAAAGGTCAGTTTAAGGACAAGGGAATGCAATATGGGACTTATTACTGTGTCCTTCAGAATTGTAGAAAGACTATAATGTGACTGTATTCATGTTGTGTGTCTGTGTGTGTGTGTGTGTGTGTGTGTGTGTGTGTGTGTACTGTGAGGACATTTTGTGAGGTCTAGTTTTGGGTTCGGCATTAAGTTGTGATGTTTGAGATGATTTAAGTTAGGATTAACCGTCCCCCCAGTTTCACAATCCCATCATTGTGCAATAATATAATACTTGCTACAATAATCTATATGCAATAATCCTCTTCTGGTGCTCCTGTGTGTAATTATGTTCTTATAAACTGCATGGGTTTGACAACACAAGTGTTTTAAACTGTTTTCTTAGCAGCTACACTCAACTGTCCAACAGTTCTGTGTAAAAGTCTTGGTGCAACAACAGCTTTGTTGTTTTTATGTCTGTTCTGTGATTATTGTCATTTGGATTCAAATGATGATATACAACAAGTTGTCAATGAGTTTAACTTGTGTACAACATGTCTTGAATAAATCTGGTGTGATGGGCCTTTTTCTCAGCAGATATTTGTCGACATGAAAGAGTAGAACAAACACAGGTTTTATTAGTTTATGAGTTTTTTTATTAATATATTCATTTTACATCACTAGTGCGTATTATATTGTGAACTATATAGCGCCCCCATATCAAACCAAACACTTTTGGAGATTAGGTGAAATGGCATCACAAATATTGTTATTTGGTGTCCTTGGACTCTTTTTCACTTGACTGGCCTCTATTAGACCATACTAGGCACTCTGTGTGTCATCCAGCTCATTTGAGTTTAAGTTCCTGTTTAAACACTTTATCACCTGTGTTTTTACAAACTGGCACCTGAACTTTACCGGCTTACAGCTGTTACCATCTTACATAAACATGACACAATTCCCTGAGTTGCTGAGATATACACACATGAATTTATGTTTAATTTGCCGCCAACTCCGTAATATGTAATCTACAGTTTTGCCCATTGTCAATAATTTCTAAGACTTCATCAGTGGATAAAGTCAGACCAAAATTGAATGGAAACATACTTGGGTGATTGTAAAAAATTGGTCGGTGTTCGTCAAACCTGCAAATGATGATGTTCTCAAATCTCTTGTTTTGTCCACAAACCAAAATGATTAACTTTTAATGATTTCTTTGTTATCCAGAGCAAAGAAATGAAGAAAATACTCACATTTGCTTGAACAATCAAACAATCATGAAAAAAGCTTCAAACCAATTAATCGGTTATCAAAATAGTTGTCGATCAATTTAGTAATTGATTAATAATCGATTAATTGTTTAAGCTCTACTTTTATATATAACGTGTGAGAGATTCCGCATTTGCATTACACAGTCTCAAACTAGGGCTGGGTGATATGGCTGAAAAACATATCATGATATAACTACTTCATATCAAGCATTTGTAATCCAGGGGGTGTGCGACGAAGATGGTAGAATAAGTTTGTTTTGTTTATAAGTACCGACGGAAGAAGCTCACATACCACTGGTGGTACATGCCCCACAGTTTGAGAACTTTGGCTTTAAATTGTGCGTAGTTTATGGATATCATTTTTAAAAAAAGACAACCAGAAAAACATCGTATCTGTGTGGTGGACTCAACATAAGGTTGTGTTCCTCGGCGACAGATCGGCTTGTTGATTAAATATTTCTGGGCTTGTCGTTGCTGACCTCTGACCTGATCCATCTGCGATTCTGGAGGTTCATGGGGCAAAGATCGAGCTCTGACACTGACACTGGATGAAATAAAGTTAATCTCACTCTTCAAGAAGATTATAGGATCACACACATAAACACACTACTGTCGATGGTTGATGTTATAAAATCATCGGTAAACGCGTGAAAGCTTGTGGTCAGAGGTTCCTCAGAGGTTTTATTCTCGTGCTGCTGCCTCTGCCTCATCCTCAGTCTGGAGGAGCATCAAGTCACGATGGACCGGAGACGTGTCACCATGGCAACCGCAGGCCTCCCTCCACTGCGTCTCTTTGCTTGTGTTGTCTCCATTCCAGAGCTCAGAATGAGAACATGAAACCCAACTTTTCCCTCGCTGACGGCGTGTGGGCCCGACATCACATCCTCTTGTGGAATTTTTCAGTGAAATCGAGGCTCATTAAATGTGCAGTCAGGAAAAAACAGTCTCTAAATTCAAACTTTTTGTTGAATTTCGATTTATACGACTTCACAATTCAACATAATATAATATAATAGATCTTGAAATGCGTAAACTGCCTGCCACCAATACAACAAACACAGACAGAGCAGCTAGCTGGTGACCTTCAGGGAGCATTTAGTAGCTAAAGAGACGGATATTTCTCTCAAGTTTTGAGCAATTAAAAACCAAAAACATAAACAAATAAACTAACTAATTACCTGCATCATTCAAACACAAATATGACTTTCAGTGAATAAAAAATGTATCGATTGTTGTTAACTAACTAGCCTTGTGTTCACGTTTTTAATGACATTTATAATAATAAACTTAATTTTTTTAGTACAGTTAAAATAAATAAAATAAAAAAAAAATTAATAAATGAAAAACAATAAAAATAATTAAAAGCGTACACAGTAATCTATAGGGCTGCGAGTTCGTAGAAATCTGGCCTCACGACACACCCTGATACCGAAGTAACGATACAATATTTTGTGATTTATGGCAAATGAATCACCCCCAAAATAGTTTACTTGGGTTCCTCCTAATACCAATAATGCATTTTTTTGTCAAGTGAGAGGAGTGAAAGAACAAGGAGTGCTGAAAGTCTGCTGCTAACTAGTGGTCGGATAATTCGGTTTCATATATATTTCTATATATATGTATGTATATATGTATGTATATGTGTGTGTATGTATATATGTATATATATATATATACATATATACATATATAGAGAGAGAGAGAGATTCATGTGACAGACTGTTTGTGTTTCATCGGCTTTTGTCAAACACTGATAAAGTAAAAGGCTCTTCTCTTTTTCCGGTTCTTTTCACGTTTTTCTCTCTCTCTACATAAAGATAAACAATCTGTGAGTCATTTGGAGGGATCAGCTGTTTGTTCATCGCCACAAATACAGTACGTAGGCGGCCGTTCTTCATGTTAACAGATTTGCTGATGACTGGATTCATACACTGTGTGTGTGTGTTAGATTGTGTAGGATGCCCTATTTTCCCTTTAAAAAAAGAAGAAGAAGAGAAAAAGTCATGTAGGTCACGAGATACCGGAGCGACGTGTCTCTGTGCTGCTCCACTCTCCTGACATCACAGCGTTATCTTTGTCTCTGACTGAGGCAGGTTGTCACTTTTTATCCTCACATCTCGAATAGTTTTCACTTTTAGTTTGAACACAACTTGAAACAGATGTGGTGGAGATGTAACACCTGCCTGTCAGCTCCAGCTCATACCCAGTTAAACCGTATAAAGTTAGACACTTCATTTTATGTTTTTCTGTATAACAGTCACTCAGTTTATATAGATGTAACATTGGAGTGGGAGGTTGTGTCTGGACGTCCATTTTTAAAATTATCAATTAATTATTCAAATTAAGCAATAAAAAATATACAAATGCAAGATTA
Source organism: Solea senegalensis (assembly GCF_019176455.1). NCBI lineage: Eukaryota > Metazoa > Chordata > Actinopteri > Pleuronectiformes > Soleidae > Solea > Solea senegalensis. The sequence goes on from NW_025320728.1 coordinate 43,926, forward strand.
GAAAATGTTCACATTCCTAAGATTAGAACATTTTCGTATGCGGAGAATAGAAAATGATCGCATTTCAAGATTAGAAAATGTTTGCATTCTGAGATTAGAAAATATTCATATTCTGAGATTAGAAAATGTTCACATTCCAAGATTAGAAAAGTTCACATTCTGAGATTAGAAAATGTTCACATTCATACATCAGTGTTTACCAAATCTGGAAATCATGATGTTCTCAAATGTCTTTTCAGTTTCAATGATTTTATTTTTTTCTTCAAATGGAGCAGAAACCAGAAAATATTCACATTTAAGAAACTGAAAAATCAGAACCGACCATCAAAATAGTTGATTAATTTTCTAATCGAATTGAGTGATCAATTAACAATCATTTAATTGGATAATCGTTGCAGCCCCAGTACAATAATAGTACTACAAGTGAACAATTTAACCAGGTATGCAAAAAAGTTCTAAAAGAAAGAAATATTATTATTTTGTATATGTTGCACACATAATTATACACACAATTACTGCACAGAACCAAATATTCCACTTGTTCTGAGTGTAGTGATATGACAGGCTCGCTCAGTAATGAAAAACTGAATTGTGTACTAAAATTACAGAGGCTGTTTTTACAGTGTTTATTGTTCCATAATGTTTATAACACAGAGCTGGTGTTATATACTGAGTTTATGAGTTATATATTGTAGTGTGTTTACTGAAGTTGTTGAGTTTAACTGAGAGATAAAGTTGCGTGTCATCAGCGTATTGGCGAATAACAAACAGCACTGGAAAACCTTGACCACTTAAAGGTCGTTTTAATATAATTATTGCCAAAAACAAACACAGCCATCGAGATAATGCTACTATCGTTACCTGATGAACAATATTTTTGGCGACGTGGTGCTAAATGAGGACAGATATTCCCAGCGGCTGCTGACAGACCCATGATAAGAAACGCTGCTGCACGGTTACACAGCACAATGACTGGCCTTGCTGATTGTGCCACATCACACAGTGAGTCTTTTCAAGTGTAGGAACATGTTGTACTTCACCGTGAGCCTGTGAGCTTTATACAGTAGATGGCTGTATAGACGAGGAGTCATCATGGGCTTTGGTCTCAACAGTAGATACACAACCTAAATTAGGTCAAGTCACACTATAGTTTTATGATTTACAGTACGTCAAACGCAGTATAACAAAGATTCAATCGTAGATAATGATATGATATTATCTCGTGATAAAAAATCACTTTCAGTAAGTTTATCATGGTGAATTTCTATTATCGTAATCATCATTATTATTTAATGTGATTGACTTGAAATATCCTGTCTAGCTCTCCAAAATACAGTCCTTGTGATTTATTTTTTAAATGATCCACAAGGAGGAGCTGCATCTTTCTTTCAGCCTTGGTGGAGGTCTGTGCTCTCTTAGCACTCTTGTTTCGATATGTCTTTGTTTAAGAGACTGGAGTACTCCAACGTAGTTTGGACTTGACTCAACCGTCCATTCATTAGCTTTAATAACCCTTTACTTTGTGGGCTGCATCGCGAGCCAGAGCCAATTCCAGCTGACATCGCCTACATACAGAGACAAACAACCATTCACGCAGTTCAGGCTACATCCAAACAAAGTTAAAAAAAACATCATCTATGTCCACATTAACACACCTGAAAACGTATGTACATGACCATTCAGTTGGGTCTGGCCAAACAGGAAGCTGATTCTCTGGCCTGCAGTTGTTTTCTTAAAGTTCTCCTAAAGAGAGTCAACAATGGGGGAAAGTGAGGAAAGAATGACCGTGAGGTCAAAGTTGTGGCTGATACGAACTCTTCAGAAAGTGCAAAAAGTTTTCAAACAAAAACAAGAGTCAGAGCAGCATGTTCAAAGGCATTATCCAAAACCAAATTAATGCATTTTTAAACATAAATGTAGTCTTATAGTCTCCAATTACCTTGCTAGTCTTTGGACGGTGGGAGGAATCTGGAGTACATTGTCAAGACCCCAGTCTCATATCATGATAGTAGGACTATATGTACATTACTATGTATTGTGTATATTCTTTTACATGGAATGTTGTAAATGTATTTTTGTCTCATCTGTGACATTGTTGTGGGTCCTGCGTGTCTGTAGAATTCCGTAGAACGTAAATTTCGTCATTTGGCCATTTTTGTGAAGGTACATGGACAAATATAAGCGCCGGCCCAGTTGGTTACGCACTTTTGTTTTGGTCCAAAGAGACGGTGAAGATATCTTTGTAGATCCTCATTCATCTGAGTCGTCCTGCGTTGTCCAAAGATAATTGAAAAATCACTGAAATTAATGAGACATTCAGTGACTTTTCAAGAAAAAAAGTGGACGGTAACCATGGAAACTAGCTTGTGATAATGAAAGAAGGTTTGCATGACTCAGTGCTCTAGAACACAAGGACATACAAATAAGGAGGAACCTTTTTGGGAGAAATCATGTAGATTGTGTACGTAGACGCCAAACCTGGTCCTTTTGGTTGGCGATTCATCGTTGACACATTAAAACAAACTCCTCCAAGCAAGTTTATCATAGCTATGTCAAACTCTGTCCATATGTCCTCCAGATACAGAAGTTGTCAAAAGTTATTTCTCTATCTCGAAGGGGCGTGGCCTCAGCGGCCTGATAAAGTTTGTCCTTCGAATGTGGCAGGAGAATTGTGAGTCATCATTTTAAAAAGTTTAAAAAGTAAATTTTGTAGAAACGTGTTGAGTTTGTTGCCCTTTTTTTTTTACCTTTTTTTTGAACAAATACAATGTTTGCCATGTTGGATTTTCTGTGGATTTTTTAGAAAAGCCAGATTCTCGATAAAGTTGACAGACAAATTTTAAATAATACATTCTTTAGTTTGATGCCACACTGGCTCTATAGCACCCCCTCATGGATTTTGGGCTGTGGTCACTGCACAGTTTCTCCAATATTCATGAACTTTGGTACACATTGGGGGGACGAGGTCCCTTTTGAATGCCCTGTTTTGCCAAAGTGACCCCTACTGGACAGAAAATGGACTTGCTGCACTTGCTCTTCTCTTCCCTCTGCCAGGGTCATGTTGTCTGTTAGATTCTGTGTGAGATATGGACAGAGTAGAGTCAGAGCTGCTCTGTGTTACTGTCTGTCCGCTCACATTCTGCTGAGTCAGCACTCTTTGTGGAAGTCCGTCAACAGTGAGGCTCAGTGAGGCTCGATGCCAGAGAGGCTGCTGGGAAAACTACTGCTCCTGCAGCAGCGAGTGTTTCTGATGAATCTATTCATGACTCCAAACATGTCTGTGTTGATTAGGATGATAAATATTTTTAGGTTATATCCCATGGCCATTACACCAACAGGGACTCTAATCAAGTACTTAATCAAGTCCCACTTTTCCACTCTTCTCCCAGGGACTCTGGGATAAACTCCACTCTTCTCAGACAACTTCCCTCAAGATTTTGAAGTGTTTCTATGGTGAATTTGTTCGGTCTCGGTATGCTGAAGAGTTAAGTTTGTCCTTCACTGGAGATGAGGGGCTTCGAGTCCAAACACCTGAATTCAATACTTAACAGGTGTGGACAAATACTTTTGTCCCTAATGACATCCAGAATTTGTTTTAATAGGGACCGATACCACAGGACCTGCCAATTGCAATAAGTAGCCTTATATAAAGTACCTTAAATGGATACCTGAGTAAAATGGGTGAAAACTGTAGTGTAAAGCAGCTCATCAAGACTATCCGAAAAGCTCTATATAAATACAGACCATAATACCAAAATCTAGAGTATATACTGAGGCCGATATCAGTCCAATTCAGTCATTTAAGACTTTTAAAAAATGAGGATACTATGATTATATGTAATTCTCCAACTGTCCAACAATGACTCTGTCTGTGCATAGATAAAACGTGATAAATTTAACATTTTTCTTCTCCCAATATCTGATTTAAGTTTGCAAAAAATCCCCTTAATTACCATAAACTCTCATAATTCCCATGGAAAGTATTCGATTTGGAATATTTCCAAAATTCCCTAATTAGAGTTCTGGAAATTTAATGGTAACCCTAATCCGATCTTGTGATTTTGACCAGTATCTGGTATCATATCCTAATCACAATATGACAATATTCAAAATCTGACCGATCATATCTCGTCTCCTTTGATATAATATCAGTATATTCCTCAGTCTTAAGGACCTACAGACATATTTTAGAGAGGTTTTATGCCCACATGGCTGTCCCACGCAGCACCCTCATTCATTTGTAAGATAGTTGTGGGAAACTATAGAGGAAGACTAAGAAGAGTCTCGTTTCACCCTCATCGGGACATTCCATCGCTTTTGTTTACAGTAGACAGAGTTGAGCAGAGTCTGGTAAAGAGTGATAGTATCAGTCCTCACATACATTATTATATTCGCTCCAGACACGTTAATTTATTATATTTAAATAAATGGCATGTTTTAGCTTTTATTGCTCCTGTGTAATTGGGAAATGTTTTGCTATGAATTCTTTGTTCTTAAACTGTAAATAAATAAAACATTTTTTGGATGATTTGGATTCAAAGCAGGAGAAAGAGACGAGATTCCTAAAATAAACAGTTTAAAAATAATCTGGTTCACGTGGAGGCGTGGACACCACGGCGTCCATGAGAGAGTGTCGAGGATTGGTTTGTGTGTGGGATTGTTTTCCATCTGTTGGATGAACATTTTACAGTCTTTTTCCTTTCATTTTGTACAATAGAACACCAAAGGTTTATTATTATTGGAAAGCAAACAAACATGAAACAAAAAAACCTTAAAAATGAAATGAAAGGCAAATTTATAATCTGCTTCAAAATTGATCTGGACTCATCATTTTTGGTGTTTTATGTTATTATCTCGAATTTCTTTACCAAAGTCATGAAATATTTATCTGTCAACAAATTTATCTTATTTTTTTCAACTTAAGAGCTGAATTTTTTGGCACAGAATTTCATCTTGTGTCCGTTTTGACTCAAGTTTTTGTCCAATAACTTATATGAGATATTTCTCGTGCTTTTATTTTGATTCAGCTGTTTTCAAACTTTTTATACCAAGTACCACCTGAGAAAAATATTGATCTCTCTCTGTAACATTTTACTCATTAGAAATTGCTGAAATTTGATTTAAAAAAAAGAGAGAGAAAGGGGCTTACAAGATGAAAGGAGATCTTTAAAATAAATCAAAATGTATTATAACATTTAAAAATAATTTCACATCCCACATCCCACAAATATGATGAAATTGAATTTTGAAGTCTAAAAAGAGTCAGATATTGTGCATCCGTAGCTGTAATGAGTCTATTTTTCAGCTTACAGTCTCATAAATCTCTTCCATACTTAATTTATTTACGGTAGAACAGTATTTCTGCTCGCGTACCACTGCTGGTACACGTACCACAGTTTGAGAACCAAGGCTCTAGATTATTTTAAGTTGTCATCAGAATTTACAGAATTTTGTGGTTCTTCAAGTTATCGTTTTTGTCATTTACTCTTGAATCTTGGAAGAAATATCAGTCTAAAAACACTCCCGATAAATCGTCATATCCAGAAAACAGTCAGATACGTTGCACCCGTAGCTGTGAGGAGTCTGTTTTTCGACGTAGAGTGACAGTGACATGAATATTTCTTGTATACGTCTCCTCTGTAGCAGCCTCTGCCGCTGTGGTGTGACGTCATCATACATCGCAGCCCTGGAGTCGCGCTCGATGCATCGTTAACCAACGTCTGGCGTTGCATCGAACTCATCCTCGAATCATCTCTCCCCCTGTTTTTTTTTCTCTTTACACCCACCCACCTTCCCTCTCTCTCTGTCTGATTCTCACACTGTGTCTCTCTCTCTCTCTCTCTCTCTCTCGCTCTCATTTCTCCTCCACAGCAGGCTGTTGCAGTGAAGCAGCATCATGGAGGCTGGGTGCGTGGTTGCCGCGGTGATTGAAAATGCTGCTTCAGGACCCCGGGGGGAACCAGGAAGTGGTGACGTCCTTGAAGGGTGAGTTGGGTTTTTTTTTTTATCCCCTCTTCTTCCTCCTCCTCCCCCTCCTCCTCATCATCATCATCATCATGTAATGATGATCACATAATGTGTGTGTGTGTGTGTGTTCATTCATTCATTGCTGCATGAAGTAAAGTTGGTGCTGTGGAAGCATGACAGTGTCTTTTAGAGTGAGGACACTGAGGATATTACCAAGTTTATTGTCAACTTGTCAGTTTCTTTGCTCCATATGACAAAGAAATCATTGAAACGGATTAATTTTGGTTGTGGACAATAATTCCCAGGTTTGAGAAACACTGATCAACATTTTCTGACCAAAAACCCCAAATCGATTAAACAATTATGGAAATAATCATTCGTTGCAGTCATAATCAGGTACAAATCTCATTCTATTTCCTATGAATTTACATTTTATCATTAGTTGTATTAGGGGTGTGAATCACAGGATATCTGGACTTTACGATACATGGTCCACGATACCAATAATATCATGAAACAACGATTCTGTGATAATCAATATATTGCGAGACAATCCTATACGTATAGCGATACATCACAATATCTGTCTAACTGAAGAAAATGTGAAAAGATAAAGATTTCTCTATTTATCCACAACATAGTCAAAGGTCATAAAGTCTATGTATTGAAGACATATGGAGCATTTTCCACCCCTCAGTTTCCCCTCATTCATTTGAGCAGCGCCACCGTGAGGAGGACATGAAGTAGTGACGCCAGGCGAGTGAAACTTAATGAGCAAATTAAAATTCACGTGATGTGTCGATGGATGTACGATATTTTGCAGATGATTTGATGTGATATACTGATTTACCTGGGGAACTTGGACCGATAACCGATACTGATATATAGCTGCTAAAGAGGGTAGAAATCGCCAGAGACACCATGATACGATATAGTCACGATATTTGAGTCATGATACGATATAGTCACGATATTTGAGTCATGATACTCTGAAGTGGGATTAACGATACATTTTTCATATTCACGTCACAGCAGATGTACATGTATACATATTCATTTTATCGTGCGAAACAAGTAGCATAAAAACATAACAGCTGTAGAGGGCGCTAGCACAGAAGTGAAGGTGGTGGCAGTTTATTCAGCCTGTTGTTTTAGCCGTTAATCGTGTTTTGCTGATATACAGTTTACAGCCATTATGGGATTATACCGATATATCGTACTAATAATATCGTGATTTCATAGCATCTCGTTCTGCTGAATCACTGTGACAAACCCCGTCTCTTTTCTGTCTTTGTGTCTCTTAAATGTTGACATGAAAAGACCTCACCCTTCGCTCCAGTTTTTCACTGAGTCATGTTTCATGCGAAGGTTTTTGTGAAGTTTTCCCTCGTGGGCAGATTTTCCTTTATGAATGTGTGAATAGACGATCTGAGCTTCGTCAACCAACAAACACACAAAGACAAATCTAATCTGTAATCTGTAATCTAAGATGAATTCACTGCATCTGTATGTTTTTATATTCTTCATACTGTCACAATGATGGTGATGATTTAAACATCATTAGTGCTGGAACACCATGTTTTCTGGTGCAGTGTCATGATTTGAGCCACATGTTGTAAATGCATGCCTCTCACTTGCTCCCTCTGGTGTCATTTTAAACAAACTGCATGACTTTTTTTTATAAAAACCACAGGGCACATGTATGTGAACATGTATGTGTTGGTGTCTCCCTCTCTTTTTTCCTTTCTTTCCTTTATCTCTGTCTTTCTTGTTTATCTCTATTTTTTGTCATTCTCTTTTTGTTTCTTTTTGCCATTTGCTCTAATTTTTTGACTTAATTTCTTTCTTTTTTCTTCTTTCTTACTCCTTTTGGTCTTTCTTTCTCCCTTTTTTTGTGTCTTTTTGTCATTTTCTCTTCTTCTTGTCTTGTCTTCCTCTCTCTCTCTTCACAGAGACGCGCTGCCGTCGACTGACCTCGACAAAGACGGCATCTCACCTCAACCCACCAGTGATAATAATCCTTCAGAAAAGAGACAACAAGAGGAGACACACACTGCCATGGTACACACACATACATGCAACAATGCTTTATCACTAACCTTAACCATAGCCAGTTAATAACTAACACTAACCATAACCTAATCACAGTTTAAATTTTAGTCCTAAACTTATACTGTACAGTTTCTCAGAAATGAGGTTCTGCCTCATTAGGACCGAGTTTTGGTCTCCATGAGGACTATACTGGTCCTGACAAGGTCAGTGTTTATGACAGAAAACACACACACACACACACACCTGTGACTCATCACTCACAGGAAATTAAAGGGAATACACCGACAGACATGTCACTGTTCATCTTCCAGGTTATGTTTGTTTGTTACTCGTATACACTGTGATGTCATGTGACCGTCACATGACCTCAGTCAGTTACACACACACACGCAGAGTAAAATAGGTTTGTGTGTGTTTGTAATCTTGTATTTGAGGAGGTGTGTTTGATCACTGCTCACAACTGAACTGACTGGTACTGACGAGTCACGTCAATGGAATGTGAAATTATGTAATAATAATAAGTAGAAAATGACCTGAAGCAGCAGAGCATGAAACGATCCTTTCAGCCGAATAACATCGTACTAAATCAAACGTGTGGTAGAAATGTAACAGGAGTAAAGAATAACATAAGAGTTCAGGCTGCAACTAATGTTTATTTCCATAATTGATTCATTCATTGATAAGTTGTTTGATCCATAAAATGTTAAAAACTGTTGATCAGATCTGGAAATTATTCAGTTTTAATGATTTCTTTGTTCTATGGAGCAAAGGAACCAGAAAATATTCACATTTAAGAAGCTGAAAAATCAGACAAATTTGTTTCAATTAATATTGATCACCTAAATCATATTCAGAATGATTTAAGGTCTAGTTTTGAAACACTTAGCCACTTTTCTAATCCTTCAAATTTGACAAAATGGTTACTAACACATTTTCCTGTGACGTGACAAAGTCTGATCAGCTCACTCTTTCCTTTCAAGTGTTGACGGACTTATTTAGCCTCCAGTTAGCATTAAAAAACTCAAAAACACATTTGTGTTTGTTTGTCCATTGTGGTCTACTGTAAAAACATGGTGGTTCAAAATGGCCTGATATAAATATAAAATGCTAATTCTGAGCTGTTTTATCTTCTTTTTTGCCAAATACAATACATTTTACACACTGGTCCTTTAAAATGTAACTCAACCAAAAAACTCCTCTTCAAAAAAATCACTTATGTTGTTATAAATTCTGCATTTCTGAGTGGTTTTAACTGTAATATCTCTTTAGAAATTTAAGTATTATGTGACTGGACTTCGCTGATGTTTACTCTCTGTGTTTGCCAGGCGAGGAGTGATGACATCATCACCGAGCATCCTGCCGAGCCCCTCCTGCGCTCCTGCGTCAGCACGGCCAGCATGAAGGTCAAGAACATGAAGAAGTAGGTGCTTCTCTGTCGCTGCTGCTGCTGCTGCTGCTGCTGCTGCTGCTGCTGCTGCTGCTGCTGCTGCTATAATCAGCTATAAACCAGGGCTTTTATCCAGGCCAGCCTTAAAATGATGCGGCTGACACAGACAGCAGTGGAGAAGTAGGAAATTAACTTTTTTTTGCCCTCTAGAATATGTTTTGGCTTCATTTTGGATCATTACAAGGGCAATTTTATGTAATTCTAAAAATGAAGTCCACTTTTCTTCCATGAAGACTTTTTAGGACCTATTCTAATGCCATTCAGACTGAAATGTAATAGCAATAACTATATAAAAAGCTTAAGACATTAAAGAAATTAAGTTGATTCAAATATTTTACTCAAAAATCTGTAATAGCAGTATTTGGGAGTCCTTAAAAATGAGGGAATTAAATTTCAAATCTGATGCTACACAAAAAGTATCAGACCCAAGTTTTTTTGGAAAATTTAAAAAATAAGTTATGGATTATATGGAAAATATTTTTTTCATAAAAGATTTTAGCATAATGTAATCGAACTGGCATTTAAAGGGTTAAAATCCCAATAATTATTCAATATTTGATACTATATTTGAGGATTGAAGTTGATCAAATTAACCCAAAAAAATCCCATGAAAATGATTGATCTGTACTAATTTTATAGCAGTTTTTGTCACCCCAGAGGGTAAATCTGATGCTACACTAAAACTATCAATGCAACAAAGTCATTATTTTGGGTAACCTTTGACATATCCAAGACCAATTTAAAAAATAAATAAAATAAATTCCCCATATGTTGTTATATGGAAAATTACTAATATTTTGTGTGTGTTTTTCATAAATAAAGAACATAACATCAAGTTGCCAAACTGGCAAACTTGTTAAAACCCTCAAAATAATTGAATGTTTGGTAGTTTTGAGCAGGGCTGAAGTTGTTTAATAGATTTATGCAGAAAAAAAGCAGAAAATAATATTAATCGGTTATGTTTTTATAACAGTTTTTTGAAAAGTGGACATTTTTGTCCTTAATGACTTAAGGGGGTAGTAAATTAATCTGAAGTCTGAGGGTTAAAATATTGGCCAGAGGGACCGAGCAACAGTAACGTCATCTGTTTCATTCAGACTGCTTGTACTTTATTTTGTTCGAGTCGAGCGAGCTATTTGAAGATAAGATAATCCTTTATTAGTTTAACAATGGAGGAATTTTATAGGTCAGCTGCTCCATGTTTGCAAAATTTAGATATCCACTTTACAAGTGTATTAAAATTGTTTTATTTACTTGAAAACATTTAAAAGGACAAAATATAGAGAAAGTGGAATATAATGCAATAGAAATAATGACAAAAGTGTCTTTATATACATAAAATAGTGAACTATTCAATGTCAGAAAGTGACTAGAATAAAGGAAGGAACTTCTAGTCCTTTATTCAAATTCTAACAGTAAAATCAAAGATTTAGAGAAACATTGAAGTTTCCTCTTTTTGATTTGTTTGTTTCATTTCTGCAGTCACACAAATTTGTGCAATTCCAGAGCTATTTCAAAGACATTTTGTCCCGAGAACACGCTGCTTTCTGACTGACGAACAAACAGAGGGAGAGAAAGACGAGTTGTCCAGCACCGAAACACACGACTAACCTCTGGCTTCCTCTTCCACTTTACTTAATCTCTCCATCATCACATTTTACTCATGAGCTGCTGCTGTTGTTTTGAACATTTTAGGCTGACGTTCCCCAGAGGACACTTTCCCAGGCTGGAGGAGTGTGCACACTTCCACTATGAGACTGTTGACTTTGGCAACGTTCAGGTGAGAAAAAAAAACTGATGAAAAAACGCAAAACACTGTGGCTGAGTTTACGCAGCAGAGTGAACTCACAGGGAAACACACTGTAGTGACATGCACTCGCTGAGTGTCCGTGTTTGTCTCTTGTGGACAGTCCCAACTTCATAATTGCATTTCCTTCCCTCCAGTTTCCTGTAGATGTAAATGTAGAACTTATGTCGGTGTGTTGCTTCATCAGGATAAAAAAACAGCACAGTTTAATCGAGTTAAGGCCGTAGTCCGGTCAAGACAGGGAATCGGATAATTTGCAGAGTCCGAGTACACATGCAGAGGAAAAAATGGATTTATTGGCCGTGTACGTCTGACTCAGCCTCTGTAGGAAAACGCACAGTGAATGGTGCGACGGACAGTGCTGTGGTTCTGTTTAGTACCTTTTGTTCATGTTAATCCTGATACAAATTAGGTCCTGGTTAGATTGTGGTTGCTGTGTTCTTAGGAAGACACCACAGTTTATACATCGTCTCCTTCTACTTCAGGGTCAAAGACCCGGGGAGGACATTTTGGTGCGTGTGCAGAACGCCAAGTTTGACTCCAGTCTGACTAAGTGTATACATGCAGGAGTAATCAGACTATTAAATCTCTTCTGTCCCCCATTTTTCCTTTCACCCCAACCGGTCGAGGCATATGGCCGCACATCTTTGAGTCTGGTTCTGTCAGAGATTTCTTCTTCTGTTAAAGTGGAGTGTTTTCTCTCCACTGATGCCTAGTGTATGCTCATTGTGTGAATTGTTGGGTTTCTCTGCTTTCCATGATGTTGTCTATGTACAGTGCCTTGAGGTAATGTTTGTTATGATTTGGCATTATACAAATAGAATAGAATTGAATTGAAAAATAGATACACCAATTTTTAACATGTATATTTTCAATTATTCACAATAAACTGTGAAGATTTGCACCTGGATCTACAAATAACATTAACTAGATACACATATACTCGGGTTTACATCTGATAACAGTTGTTAATGGTTTTTTGTTACACTACACTACCAGTAGGTGTCAGTAGCAGGTCCGTTGGCTCAAGTCCTTTAATAGACTGTTAATAGAATGTTTTTACAACAGTTTTTTGAAAGTGGACATTTTTGTCCTCAATGACTCAAGAGAGTAGACGTAGCGTGAATCAGTGCTAAGTTGTCCTTGTTTTATTCTAGGTGAGAATCAAATCTAGCCTGCGGGGCTAATTTAGCTAACTGGGCTAGTCCTATTAGCTGTGGGTTATTTTCTAATTCTTTCTCATTGTTAAATAACAATAATACAAGAAAAGTGAGTACAGTCCTCATATGTTATTTGTGATAGAGTAATTACTGGTTATTAATTATATTAGAATAGTACAGTAATATTCATTATACAGTGTAGTATTTAGTAGTTTGCCTGGCCATTAATCTTGTTGATTGTGTTATTGAGCGGCAATAATTGAACACTGGCTGCTCATTCATGTGTGGAAACGCCTGTTAGGTGCATGAATAACCTCCTGCTGCCAGCAGAGGGCGGCAATCCTCTCTCTGCAGGCAGTTATAAGCTGCCTGTGTATCTTCGCTTTGACACAAAGGATGGCAGACTCACTCTGTGCTGTACACACAGCAGTGAATAACAGTGTGGTAGACATGGCAGGGATTAAAGGGATAGTTCAGGGTTTTTGTTGTTGTTTTAGAGTATTTTAATCTGCTGAAAATATTTTAAATTTAGTAAACAGTTAGAATGTGGTTTGTTTGTTCGTCTGACTCTTCCGTTATGTTTCCAAAAATATGTTTGAATTCAATAGCTCAAGATAGAACGCAGCGTTATTATCCTGTGTGTATCACACCAGCTATAGGTCAGTACCTCACACACTCTCTAAAAAAAGAACCTGAACTATCCCTTTAAATCCCAGGATGGGCTCACTTTCTCTCTGCTGAGGGTAAAAACACTCACACTGCTGCTGTTTCAGTCATGACCAGTGTGAAAGCAGAGATACAGTGTGAAGAAGAAACACAGCACTGTCACTGACCTTGACAAATATCCACAGGAAGAAAGAGAAACTGAGCTGGAAAAGAAATACGAGGCTGATGTTTGTCTTCACAACAAACTGCATGTACACATGCAAACATGAAGCAGACACACACACCATAAGTAAAGTAATAAAAATCCCAGTAAGTCTTAATATTCTTACTTGGTTTTAATTAAAAGAAAAAACAACTGAAGTCTAACCCAACCTCGCAAAATCTAACCCTAATCCTATCCAACCTAACCTAATCTAACCCAACGTAATCTAACCAAACCCAACGTCACCAAATCTAATCTAACACAATGTAATCTAACCTAACCTAAAGTAATCCAACGTCACCAAATCTAACCTAATCTCCTCCAACCTAACCTAATCTAACCCAACGTAAATTTACCCATACTAATCTAACCTAATCAATCTAATTTAACCCAACATCACCAAATGTAGCCTAATCCAACCCATTTTAAAGTGGCCATAGCATCCTATCTCACTTATATGTGAGCAATGGAGGTGTACTTACAAACATGAAGTCGTTTTTATGGTCAAAACCCTCCCAATCGCTGCAAATGAGCCGATGTAAGTGTCTCATCACTGACGCTCTCGTCAGCCGCACTTCAGTTTCAGACCAAAACCACACCCGCAGAACACAGACAGTCTTGTGATTAGCCAGCCAACAAGAGCTTTCCCACTGTCTTGTGATTGGCCAGGTACCTGGAAGTGACGTAATTGGCACGTCAGCTCTCAGACTCGCAGCTCCCCCTCTGGAAAGGCGGATGCACCGCTAGTAATTATCAAAACATTGAGTAATGCCGCCGTCACGACCCCTCGCTGTAATCCATTACGCATTTGATCTGGATTTTGACCGAGAGTCAGAAGACACTGTGACAAGTGAACCACCTCCATTGCAACGACTGCTGCAGTGATGATGCAGATACACACAAAAACACAGCGTTAATTGGCACTTCTTTAACCTCACCTAACCTGATCTAAAACGTCACCAAATCTAGCCTAACATCAGCTAACCTAACCAAATCTAATTTAACCCAGTCTAACCTAACCTAATCTAAAATAGTTTAACCCAACGTCACCAAATCTAGCCTAACGTCAGCTAACCTAACCAAATCTAATTTAACCCAGTCTAACTTAACCTAAAATAGTTTAACCCAACGTCACCAAATCTAGCCTAACGTCAGCTAACCTAACCAAATCTAATTTAACCCAGTCTAACCTAACCTAACCTAATCTAATTTAATTTACCCAATCCAAGCTAACCTTATCTAATCCAACCCAATCTCACCAAATCTACTCTACCCTAAAATAACCAAAGGATAAGGCAGAAAAACACTTGAAAAAAACAACAAAAGTTTGTAACACATCAGCATAGTCTAATTAATTTTTTACATTATATATAGTATATATATTTTTTTATATATATATTGTTTTCATATGTTATATCAATGTTACATAAGGTCTATGAAGGACAGAAGAGTCCACACTTTTATGTTTAAGAATAAAAACCCAATATATTAAAGTATAATTACAACTATCATAGTGATTATATGGTGAATGGTGATTTTGGTAATTTTTCATGTTATCACCTGCCTTCACGCCTCTGAAAACAACTATTTCTGACACATTTCTTGACCAAATTTTAAGGGATTATTCTCCTTTAATGGTTATTTCCCATGATGCATTTGCCCCTGTCTGTACATTGAGCGGCTTTGGCGGCAGTAGAGGGGGATGGATGGAGGGAGGGCGGTGTTTTAAGGTCTCATGTATCGCTTACAGTTAACAGCGCAAGGACACACAGACTCTGTCTGTATGTCTGTCTGTCTGTCCTGGTCCCTCTCCAGATTATCGTCCGTCTCGCCTTGAGAGTGGAATGAATGAGAATCGTTGTGAGGCTAAGAAGCGTCATCAATTTATCTCCCGAGCAGTTTAATCCTCTCCCTGTGATGGATGAGCTTGTGTGTGTGTGTATGTGTGCTGATCGAGCCCTTTTACTGCCAAACCCACTTTGTTACCAGAGAAAGGAGTAAGGAGAGGGAGAGGAGGAGGAGGAGGAGGAGGAGGAGGGGGTTGAGATTGAATGAGTAGGGAGGCAGGAAGAGGAGAATGAGACGCGCACACACACAAACAGCGTGTGAAGCATCTTCTTGTCATATTTTCTGGTGTGAATAGAGCTCTAAGCGCGTTGTGGCAATCCAGAGTCCTGTCAGCGAGCGTTTTTTACCTTCAGGCGAGTAAATGTCAGCGTTTGACCTCAGAGATGCTTTGGCTGCTTTGAACAGAGCTCTAGGACTGAAGCTGCTGCTGCTGCTGCTGCTGCTGCAGCACACAAAGACTGGGACATGTCCTCCAGCTGCAGATGGATATCTGAGATGCTTTAGTGGCTGGAAACAAGAAGGTGTGCATGGTAGGGCTACTTAATCAATTATTAATCCACATTGAGACTATTCTGATAATTTATTCATTCTTTTTTTCTGATTTTAGCTCCTTAAATGTGTAAATTGTCCAGTTTCTTTGCTGTTTTGTGACAGTAAAGTGAATATATTACGTTTGGCGTGATGGTAATCATGTGGTATATTAAAACCATCTCTTGTGAGTCTTTAATAAAGTATGAATTTAATAAAATTTGTGGAAGTTTTGAGATTTGGCAAACAACATTTTCTGAATTTTTATGGCTGAAAAATCTAATAAATTATTAAAGAATTGACTGATAATGAAATATATTCATTAGTTGCAG
Organism: Solea senegalensis; assembly: GCF_019176455.1. Classification (NCBI taxonomy): domain Eukaryota; kingdom Metazoa; phylum Chordata; class Actinopteri; order Pleuronectiformes; family Soleidae; genus Solea; species Solea senegalensis. The sequence continues at coordinate 59,935 of NW_025320728.1, forward strand.
CTTTATTCAGTGGTTATGTATTTGTGTCAGCTCTTTTTGCCTGATATTTATGAATAAATAAGTTTATGCAGGTGTTTTTCTGCACTGAGGTCTGAGCTGGATTTTTCCAGATTCCATCGAGAGAGTGATGACTTCAGCTTTTTTCATCCACATTATAATGTTTAATATTCATCAAATGTAATGTTTTATTTAAAAGGGACAGAGCATACGAATGAATATCACATTCATGTAAACATGCCAGAGTTAGCAGGAGATGCTAATGTCCTAAAGTTTGGTGTTGCTCAGCAGGTGACAGACAATTCATACAACTTTTTTAGTGTAGATAATAGATATACACCGTATACCCTCTTAAAAAAAGGGCCAGTAATTCCATATAACCTCTAAAAAATATGCATTGATACAGAACTTGCACTCAAGCAATTTGTTTTTTGCTAATAAACGGTGGAAAACGAATTAAATACTATAAAAATCATCCTGTTTACTCTGTTTTTGAAAGTTATTGTGCTGCTGGTCTGGAAACCAATGCTGCGTTGTGTGTGTATTTTTTTTTGGCTCGTCATTCTCAACTCTAGCACTTTATTAGCACTGCATGCTAATGCTTCACAGTTCTAAACATAGAATCAAGGTGAAATTAAACAGAAACAAGTGACACTTGAATCAACTGAATCTACAGCCACTTGAGAGGACAATAAGTCAGCAGAAAAAACTAGATATTAGCCTGATGCTAACATTACTCCTTCCTGAGGTAACAGTGAAAATGATCACCAATGTTATTGGTATACCGATAAACATGCCAGAGTTAGCAGGAGATGCTTTCTTTAAATTTGCAGGTGACAGACAATTTGTACAACTTTTTAGTGTAGATAAGATAATAACAACAATAATGATGATAATAAAAAAAAAATGATAACTTAGATTTCTTTAAGAAGCGCCAGTAATTCTGTATAACCTCTTAAAAATGTGCATTGATACATACCAACATCGTTCTTTGAACTAATTAATTAGAATTCATTATGTTTGCTGTGTTTTTGCTGATAATGATGATGCTGCTGGTATGGAAACCAATGCTGCTTTGCTTTCTTACCCTAACACCATATTTAAGAATTGCTAAAATATGGTAAGAAATGTTAAAAAAACACTTATACACTGATAAATTGATATAATTTCACCAATGTTTAAATACATTTATTTTATATAAAAATAGAATCAAAGACTGCAAAATTCAACATAAAATACAGTTAAAAAAAAACCCAGCATTTTCGATTATCACGGTAATAAAAAACTAATATGTGGAAATACACCATCAGGAAGTTTACTGTGACACCAGTAACTGTTACATCCCAAAGTGTGCAATAATTCATAAAAGAGCAGTTGAGATGCAGTAACTTAGTTGGTATAAAGTGCTTTGTACAGTTTGCCCTTTGTTTTGCAATTCATATTAAGTCATTGATTTAAGTGGGATTTGAAAGTGGTGTATGTGGGGAATTCCTGTTTAAGCTGTTTTGAACCACCGTTAGCTTTCAGCTTGATGTAGCAATTTAAAGCTGATAAATGTGAAATATCAGCAACCTTTTAGCTTTTAAAAGTGTTGTTGAGGGGCGAGGACAAGGTGACGATAACTAAACTGTAATTGTTAAATCTATTTAATATTCACTGAAGACGTGAAATAAAGAGGGGGTGAGAGTGTTAGCTGAACATTTAGCCAAACTTGGCTAACGTTCCTGGCGTTGCTTCTGTGTTTTCAACTTTCTTTGCACTTACAGCATCTATATTTAAATGTATCTTCACTGTAGTCACTCACTTTCTGACTTTTGTGTATAAGACAGACCATAACATTACACAAAAATAAACCTTTATTTTGAGAATTTGCTGGCTGCACCATTGATATCAGTGATAACAGTATTTGAAATGAACCTATTTCCTTGATTTCACACATTACACATTATTGTAATTTTATGTGTAAATATAACTAATTTGGTTTTTAATATGTTAAAGAGGCATATTTTGACAATGATAAAAAACTGAGGAGGTTGTGTTTTTCGCGTGGATAATGGCAATGATATATTTGTTCATTTAATTAAAGCGGGCATTTTGTTTATCTGCAATTTCCTGTCTGACCCTGCTTCTCATCATCATCATCCCTTTGCCCTTTGACCCCGCTCACGACTTACTACAGTGGTTTCGGATTGGACTGCAGCTGCCGACAAATCCTCACAGTGAAGAAAAGCTCTTTGGTCAGGACTTATTTAACATGGTTTTCTGTGGTGTGCTGCAGTGTTTTCTGGGTCGCAGTGTGTTGTTGTCGTTGTGTAACACTGTGCATGTGGATGCGGTTATAAATAACCAGAGCTTCCCTTTTGAAGTTTCTCCCGCAAACGTCGATCAACTTATTCCCAAAAAGCTCTGAGAGACCTTTGATCGTCGCAGTTTTGAGGGCAAACACAATATCAGTGAGGAGAAGAATCCTCTGAATTGCCTCCAAGTGCCTATATATTCTGTATTATATACTTTATACTGCAGGATTTATAGAGAAGTGAGATTGTGGATCACTAATGTTTTGGCAGTGCAGCAAATACAGTTATTTATTCTGTCATAATTTCTACAGAATCTCTTAAATATTGTCTATCCATTCTAGTTTTTAAGCATTTGTTCTGATGATTTGTTGCTGAAGTTTTTTTTAAGGATTCTATTCCACACAGTACGATTAACATGAGCTGATTATTATTTAATAAAATGGCTGAGTATATCTTGTTATAACAGTTGATCAGTTATTCTCTTAAATGTGATTTTTTTTTTTCTGGTTTCTGGCTTGAGAGAATCATCATTTCAAAGTTTCATTTCATCATTTTCTGACATGAATGAATCAAGAAAATAATCGACAGATTAATAGATGATGAGATTAATCCTTAGATTTCTCAGAAACAAAGCTACAGTTTTTCTTTCTTTCCAAAAGTTCGTAAAAATCAATCAAGTGAATGAATTCCTTTGCAGTTAGCCTTCGCAGACGGACAGAGTGAAGGACCAAAGGCCGGTCTGGACTCCAAAGAGCTGCTCTTCCTGATTCAGATCACCTGCCAGGTACAGACACGGATTATATTCTGCAATATTGCAAACAGATTAGTCTTCCGTTAAATTATTTTTCCTTCGTCAGGGTCGGAACTGGCTGGTGAAGAGATCCTACGAAGACTTTCGCGTGCTGGACAAACACCTTCATCTGTGCATCTACGACCGCCGTTACTCCCAACTCGCCGAGCTGCTGCGATACGAAACGTTCAAGGACGCCGCGGAGGTGCCGCGGAGCTTCGTCTGTGTCTCTTTAGTTCTTCACGTCACTGATTTTAGTGACGTTAAACCAGGTTTCGTCTTGAGTCAACCTTGTTCTGTTTGATGTTTCCTCTCAGTCGGTGACAAAGATGTTGGCCACGTATCTGTCCCGCTTCTCTGTCATCGCCGACAACAAGATCAACTGTGGTCCAGTGTTGACGTGGATGGAGGTATCACTTCTGCTTTTCACTCTTCATTATCAATGCGGCTGAAGACAATGCTGTGAATACTCAGACTCAGGTTGTTTTCCAGCTGCTTATGTCACCAAAAGTTTGAAATATAGTGTGTGTTTTTTCCCTGTGAGGAGTCTTAAAAAAACACTATTAGTCTCTTCTTTGCTGTAAATAGATTTTAAGAGACGTCTACAAGATTCAATAGATGTCTCAAGGCAGCCCGATTTTAATCAAAATCCCTTTGACTTTTTGAGTTCTATTACAAATGCGGCCAAAAACAAACAAAACAACTAAAGAATAATCTGGTTCTTCAGAAACAGTGGATTCAAAACAAGAAACTTTCTCATTTGTACTTTGTTTTTCCCTCTTCTCATATCAATTTAATCATAATTATTTACTGTATTTGTAGCTGTGTTGTTAATCATTCCTTTCTGGGCCCTAACTGTGCGAAATAAAGTAAGTAAAATGGTAAGATTCTCAGTGGACAGCAGTTTTAAAGCTCACAGGTTAGTAAAGATGGAGTGATGTGGTCCTTTCTCTTTAAAGCTTTCTGTCTAAGTCAACTTCAATGGATTGTGCTGATTGAGGTGACTGGACTTTGACAGTGAACCGTCTTCAAACTTAACTTAACTTACCTCCAACTTAACTCCTGAATATGACTGAGAAACCTTCCTTGCCTCTTTTTGTTTTTGCATCAGTGATAGAACCTGGTACCTGCTGTTTTTTTTATTTCCTGCTCTGATGAGGTTCCAAGCAAGCAGCGCAATAAGGTGGTGATTCAAGAGCATTTCTCTGCCTGTAGCTCTGCATGATCTTGGTTAAATACCAAGTTGTTTTAGGAAGATCCTCTGGCATTCAAATAAAACCCCTCAGTGCCAAACTAATAATGCAGGGGTAAAAAAAACAAACAAAAATTGAGAGAATTATAATCACTTTTTTTTGAGTTAATTTAGACAAATTATGAAGCGACAGGAACTCCTTCTCCTGTTTTCCAGAAGAACCCCTAATTTCCTTTAATCCTTTTAAACGTCAGGCTGTCGCTTTTGTTTTTTCCAGATCGACAACAAAGGGAACCATCTGCTCGTGACCGAGGAAGCTTCCATCAACGTTCCCGCCATCGCTGCCGCGCACGTCACCAAACGCTACACGGCCCAGGCCACAGACGAGCTGACCTTTGAGGTAAGTTATTTTAAAATCCGCTACTTCTGCTTCGGTGATAGTCTGTTCTCGCCGTATTGTTAAAATGGGCATTTCACGTCCTCACGAACGCTGTCCGATGACGTTTTTGCAGGTTGGGGACATCGTGTCAGTGATCGACATGCCTCCTAAAGAAGACACAGGCTGGTGGAGAGGGAAACATGGCTTTCAGGTAAACAAACGCCCACTCTGTCTGAGTCTGACAAAACATGCAGGTTTTTATTTCACGATATTAACAATTATACTCAAGTTTTGAACGACAAAAATAATCTCACTTGAAGAAAAAGAATATTAGTTGAGCAAAATTTCCTCACCCCATTCTTAAAATAAGAATGTTTTGTTTATTTATTTCACCTATTTGCATATTTCACTTATTTCTTATAGTGTAGATTGTATTATCCTGCTACATAAATAAAATAGACATTGCTAAATGTTGCTTTGAACTTTGAACCTTTGCATGGATTTAAGGACGACTCTTCTCCAAATGCTGCATTCATCGTTGACGAAAGTTTCGTCGTAGTTTTTGTCACATTAACTTTCATTTTTATTTACTTAACGTCTCCTTTTCGTCGGTTAAAAAGGGGTCGTTGACATTTTCCATCATAGTTTTCAAAATGAACACTGTTACGTACTACAGCTTTAATTCCCTGACAGTAGTGTGACGTGACTCTCTCTCTCCCCCTGCAGGTCGGTTTCTTCCCCTGCGACTGTGTGGAGCTGATAAATGACAAGATTCCCCCAAGTGTTCAAAGCTCAGTGCCAAAGCCAGGTGAGTCAGATTCATGTGTATTTTTTGTGGTTATTTTATTGCTTAAAATTGATTTTAAAGCGATTAATTGTCTGGCTGAGATTTTTTATAATTTTTTTAAGTCAACGTCTACTCGACATCCCCAAAATTCAAGATACGAACAGTGGTAGCGACAGTTTCCTTTGCTACTGCTGGTGTCATCACTGAATTCTGGCACTTTTTAAAACCAAAACGTTCAAACATATTTATTTAGATTTGCATTTAAATGGAAACAATGTGTGATTTAAACCTTCAAATAATGATTACTTTGATGGAACATCATCTCATAACAAGGTGATGTCACCTCTGTCAAAAGTCACTTTAATACACTTTAATAGGTTGTTTTTTAATGGAATATTTTAATAGATTTTATGGACATTTTCAGTGTGTAAGAAACACGGGAAGCTGGTGACGTTCCTGAGGTCGTTCATGAAGTCTCGGCCGCCGCCGCAGAAGCTGAGGCAGCGCGGGATCCTCAGGGAGCGAGTGTTCGGCTGCGACTTAGGGGAACATCTGCACAACTCAGGACACGAGGGTGAATCACTGTTACTGCAATTACACAAACATGTAAACACTACTACTATGGCACCACTATCTATCTATCTATCTATCTATCTATCTATCTACTATCAGTCCACTATTTCCTTCTTCTTCTTCCTTGTCAGTTTATGGGTTTGGTTTTTAAGGGTGGAACTCTTTTTCTTCTTCCAAGAAAAGGTTTATTTTAAATCTTTGAAACCAAATACATTTATTTTTTAAAGTAGCTCTACCCCTGGATTTAGGATCCCTTAACTTAGTCACTCCCAAACACTGGGTCGGCACCCCCAGTTGGGTCGCAGGAGAATCTTTTTGGGCCCCCAAAAATGTTTCTGATTTTTTGCAACTTTTTTGTGAAGATTAATGTGAATATGTTTTAAATGACATGCATAAAATTAAGTCATAGTTAAATTAGGTATCATCTCATGGAAATTATTAATTTACTACTTCAAAATGATGACATTTATTGCTATGTTATGAACAAATTTGCTCTTGTCAGGACTGATATTGTCATTTGTGTCATGGAAAAACACTGTCCTAAATAATGAAAAGGCTTATTTTAAGACTTTGAAAACCAAACTATTTTAATTTAAAGTGACTCTACCACTAAATTTCCTAAATAAATCGCACTGGATTTAAAAATTCCAAAATCATTCATTCCCAAACACTGGGTCGGGACACAGTTTGTTCGCAGGGAAAAAGATTTAGGTCCCCAAACCAATTTTCTGAATTTTTCCAACCTTCTAGTTGAGATTAATGTGTAAATGTTTTAAACAACATGCCTAAAATTAAGTTAAGTTAAAAATGATTCATTTGCTAGTTCAAAATGACGACATGTCATTTTAATTTCTACTTTAATTCCATAAATAAATCCCGCTGGATTAAATATCTCTGAGTTGGGACCCCCAGATGGGTCGCAGGAGAATCTATTTGGGCCCCCAAACAAATTTGCTGAATTTTTTCCAATTGTTTTTGAAGATTTATGTATATATGTTTAAAATAAGATGGCTAAAATGAAGTTGTAATTCAATTATGAATCATCTCAAGAAAAGTCATAGGTATGTTTTGCACAAATGTACTTTTTCCAGGATTGATTTTATGATTTAAGTCACATACTCTTAAGGTATTGTATAGAAACTTAATGTTTTCTAATGACTGTGTGTTGTGTCCTGTGTCTTGTCCTGTCCTGTGTCCTGCAGTCCCACAGGTGGTGAAGAGTTGTGCTGAATTCATAGAGAAGCTTGGAGTTGTGGATGGAATCTACAGATTGTCTGGAATCTCCTCCAACATCCAGAAACTAAGGTGTGTGTTTCTGTTCTGTTTGTTTGTGATTATTGATCTGAAATAGAAAACGCAGAAAAACAAGAAACACTCGACACTTAGAGAACACAGGACAAAAAAACACTGATTGATGATTCTGTTTTTAATGGTGTCTTTGTTTTTATGGAGCACAGAAAATAGCTGAAAAATCTGAACATTTATCAAAATATTTCACAAATAATTTAGTAATTAACCATTTGATTGTGTCTGATGTAGTCTTAAGTTCATATAAAATGTATTTTTGGTTGTTAAAAAGAGTCTGTTGAATTAAGAAAGTCACTGTTTTGTTTTAAAAAAAATTAAGAAAACTTTACAGAAGATCAGTAGATGTCATTCTATATCTTCATTTATTCATAATTCGTAGTTTGTTATTCTAAGTCAAGTTGTCATAGTGTTGTTACTCCCACTCCTGAAATCCATTAAATACAGTTTCTTTTAAGTTGTGCAACGTCAAATTGACCTTTTTTTTTAAACTTTTTCTTGGTATTGATATTGATAATTAGTCAGAATGATTTCATGATTCAGTGAAATGAGTACAAGTATCTAATGATGGTTTTCTGTCTCTGTCCAGGCACGAGTTTGACTCTGAGCAGATCCCGGACCTGAGCAGAGACGTCTTCAGACAGGACATCCACTCAGTGGGTTCTCTGTGTAAACTGTACTTCAGAGAGCTGCCCAACCCGCTGCTCACCTACCAGCTCTACGACAGATTCTCAGTAAGAACCAGGGAAACTGGGCATCACACTTAATATCAGGATGTTTTTTTTTTTAAATTACGTTTATAGCATTTACCACAATCCCAGTATTTCAAAGAATCATTGTGGATGTGAGAAAACTGCCATCATCTGTTATTTTAATAAACATTGAATCATATGTATCTCTAACAAAGCTACACAAGTTTAAGGATGAGCTGAATACAATTCCCATAATAAGTAGAATTTGGAAATTTAAGGACATTTTTGAATTATAAGTACAATTTTGTAACTATAAGTAGATTTTGTAACTATAAGTAGAATTTGGAACTATATGTAAAGTGTGGAACTATAAGTAAATTTGAAAATAAAAAACAAAGCGCCATAACGACCTGCCATAACCAGTGTCTCCAACTAGAGTAGACACTGTCAACTTAAGGGAAGATTGTGTCGCCAACTTAAGGGAAGAGTGATATGAAGGTTATCATGAATAAATGTAAACACTGCAGCTTTAAATATTGGAACAAAAATTGTTAGATCTGAAGAGAAACAAAGCAGAAAAGGACCCATTTCTGGTTCCTCTGTGATAACTGACATGAAAAGACATTTAACTGTGAGCTTATTATAAAGTCCTGCTCAAAATGGGGTCATTGTATTTTACTGGTCTCTCCAGGAACAGCGGGGGTCGTTCATGCTGATGCCAAACGGCAGATTAAAGCAGAAACAGTAGCTGCTGTGAATATAAAAGAGAGCGGGATGAAAAGAGGGAGGGGGAGGTTTCAGACGACGACGTCCCTGTGCTGTGATTATCATCCTCGTCGTTACATAACCTTCACCAGAAACAGCTGTTTGTCACTGCAGACACGCTGACTTGAGCTGTCTCCTCTCCTCTCCTCCTCTCCTCTCCTCTCCTATCCTCTCCTCTCCTCTCCTCTCCTCGTCATCACAGGAGGCCGTGTCCGCAGCCACAGACGAGGAGAGGCTGGTCAAAATCCACAACGTCATCCAGCAGCTGCCGCCACCACATTACAGGTCAGTGCAGCTCACTGCTGCGCCCTGCTGGACTCAAGTGGAAGTGTTTGACAAACTCTGATTTAATTCTAATTTAATGAATAATTACTAATAACTATTAACTAACTTAATTTTTGCTGACAATTTCAAGTAGATTCTGGAATTATAAGTAAAATTTGGAAATAAAAGCAGATTTTGTAAATATAAGTAGAATTTGCTCCATATGAAAAATGAATCATAATAGTTTAATCATTTTTATTTGTGGACAAAATTTTTAAATTTGTTTTCTAAATAATTAACATATAATAATTTATTTTAATCTATTGAGACAGATCTTATACATATACAAAGTTATGTCAGTGAAACAAATATGTCGTAATTTTAATATGACCTGTTTATTTTTATAAGGTCACGTTTCCATATTTTATTTGTTTTATTTCTCTCTGATGTGCTTTATAAATAAATAAAGTTGGATTAGATTGGAAAGAAATCTTTAAATGTTTATTCAAGTTCTTTCTAATAGAATAACTGACAGTAATCAGACAGTGTTAGTTTGATCTTTAAGACCCAGGATTGATTGATTGATTGATTGATTGATTTTACTTGAATGTGTCTACAATGAAATATTTAGAATTGATGTTAAATAGTCTCACGTGTTCTGTTCTGCAGGACTCTGGAGTTCCTCATGAGACACCTCTCACGTCTGGCCACTTTCAGCTCCATCACGAGCATGCACACCAAAAACCTGGCCATCGTCTGGGCTCCGAACCTCCTCAGGTGACTCCTCTCCTCTCCTCTCCTCTCCTCTCCTCTCCTCTCCTCGCTTCGCTGCAGGCTTGTTTTCTGTGACGGTGAACTGGGCCACGTCTCAATGGTGCAGAGGCGTGAAATGAGGTTGTGTGTGTGTCTGTTGTTCTCCAGGTCCAGACAGATCGAGTCGGCCTGTTTCAGCGGCACGGCGGCGTTCATGGAGGTGCGGATCCAGTCGGTGGTGGTGGAGTTCATCCTCAACAACACTGAGGCTCTGTTCAGTCCAAAACTCAACGCCATCATCAGAGAAAACACTGGTACGTCGTCACATGAGGCAGAAAATAGGACAGGATTCAAAAATACTGTCAGAAATTCAGTTTTTCCAGGTACAAATTCTGAGTTTTCAAAGTCTTGAGTGTTTGCAGCATTTGGATTTCCTCTGAAAAACAAACAATATTATATAATTGTTTTGGGTCAAAGATTTTTTTTCTCCATAGGTGGAAAAACAGTTGTTTAAAACTGACATTTTCACACTTTTATGTTTACATGTGGGCAGAATTAAAATTTTTTTTAGTAAAATTGAAAGGCATGAAAGGAAAATATTGCAAATGTTTCCAGCAACAGCAAAGTTATTTAGCAAGAATGTACAGGTTTAGTATTTCTTGGCATGAGTGTTTCTATTTGAAACACTCATGCCAAATTTCAGGAGTTTTTACGCACGATACCCCCCTCAAAAATGACTGGAAAGCCACGGATATATTAATATGTGGAAAAACAACTGGACCCTTGCAGTATAATAAAAATGGAAAAACAAAATACATGTGTAATGCTTTCACAGGTAACAACACCTTGTCCAGACCCAAGTCGCTGCTCATCTGCTCCCCGTCTACCAAGCTGCTGTCGCTGGAGGAGGCTCAGGCTCGCACGCAGGCGCAGCTCGGCTCGCCGGCCACCACGCCGTGCCTCACCCACAGCGACTACATTGAGGTCGGGGAGGGACCGGAGGCTCTGCTGGGCAAGTTCCACACCGTCATCGAGCTCCCGATGGAAAGGTTAGACGCAAGTTTTACCTGTCATTCTAAACTTAACACAAAATTACCAATAAACACTGTGTTTTTCCGCGGTCCCAGTCAATTTTAAGACCTCAAACCGTGGAACATTTCTTAATTTATGTCCAGGTTTGCTTTGTTGAGGTAGCTAGCGAGTGTTTTTTCTGTTTGTTGCACATTGTAGGACTTTCATTAATCATCTTCTGAAACTTTTGATTCACTCAGTAGACAGAGAACACTTATTTTGAACATTTATTTTCCTGCTCTTTAACTTTCCAGTCTAGTTTTTATTAAGTTTTTACACAAATGTGTTATTGTTCTGTGAAGACTCTGAAGAGTCTGGCAAAGTCAGATTTGCATAGTTTCCCAAACTTTTTATACCGGGACCCACTTTTTGAAAAGGTAAACAACATTTTCGAGAGGTATGTGTTTAATCAAAAAATCAAAATGTGATTTTATGCAACCGATTTGCATTTTAGCTTTGTATTCCTAGAATCGAGGTAGTATTTTTGATAAATTGTGCTTCCCAACCGTCGAGATTTGGGTTTTTATGACACAATATTTTTTGCATCTTGCACCTGGCAAAAAACTCTCTAACACTAAGCATTTCCAAGAATAAATTCCATTTACAAGGACTAATTCCAGAAAGTCAAAATGCACACTGACAAATGCTGGTTTGGGTCTGGTTTAAACCACACCTGGTGATGGTGATGGCTTAATAGAAAATTGGTCAAAACAGCAAAAATAACAACTTTCTCGCGAGAGAGGGGCCAGCCAGAGTCTGAGAGAGAGCTAGAGGGAGGGAGGAAGGCCTCTTAAAAGTGGTGTCCAGGTGTAGCTCATCCCTGTAATGATGACCCCGCCTGGCCAGCACAACACTTCCACAAATAAGGGGTCGTCACACGTAGCAGACAAAATATCAACAACAAACTTTCACCTTAACTTAACAGACAAGTCAAAAGTCAACCCAGCTAGAGACAATAGCAATTAATGAAATAGCAACCAAATAAAAAAGACCTACAGAAGTGATACTTAGCTTAATTCCAGTAGTCCTATGAGATAGCCAGAAAGTCCAAATGCACACTCTATTCCTGCTCTCGTTTGTCTCCGTGCAACAGCAGCAGCAGCAGCAGCAGCAGCAAGCGGCCTCCTGCTAAGGCTAAGAAGTCTCCCGTGGGGAACTGGTTGTCGTTTTTCCACCTGGGAAAGTCCCATTCTTTGTCCAAGCGTAAACTGAAGCGACATCCCAGCGAGCCTAACGAGATAAAGAGCATCGCACTGCCAGGTCTGTTTTACAACAAATCCTCCTTTGTTTTCTGTCCGCTCCCTAAGTTGTCGTTGACAGTGATGTGTGTTGAATTTAATGATTTTAATAAAACACCTGCAGGTGGAAGAGGGGATAGCGGCACACTGCGCTCTACCAAAAGTGAAGAATCTCTCACCTCTCTGCACAACATGGAAGGTGATCAGTTGGATTCAATCATTAGTATATTTGTGGGTGAAGTTTTCATCTCAACGTGTTTGTTTTTTTTTCATCCCGTCTCCCAGGGGAACCGCCCAGTTACCGTCCCCTCAGACCTCGTTCCATTAGCGAGGCCATTTCTGCCAACGATGACCTCCACAGAAGTGCCAAAAGTAAAAACGCCAGCAAAGCCCACGCGCCGAGCAAGAGCCTTCACGGTGCCGATACCGGCCGCACTGCCGCTACGTCTACGTCACCTCCACACCAGGAGGACGAGCTCGACCTTTGTCCGCCAGCTGCCGGCATCTCCACGCTGGACTTTGACCCCATGTCCTTCCAGTGCAGTCCTCTCGCAGCCACTCCGGGTCTGAAACACAACCGAGACGGGAGCAAATTAAGAAAGAGTGCCGGTTGTTCCAGTGAATCGGAGCCAATTTCTTCCCTGAACAACAACAACATCAGCTGCTTTCAGTCTCCAGAGGGCAGCCCGGTGCTCGGTAAAGTTGGGAAGAAGGTTCCCACCAAGCAGCAGCAGCAGCAGCAGCAGCAGCTCTCTCCTAAACTCAGGAAGAAGTCGTTCAAGACGCAAGCGGATGTTCAGGCCGCGTCCACGTTCTCGCCACCTTTACCCTCGTCTTGTCCCCCGGTGGGGAAAGGTGATGCTCCGTTAGCAGAGGCAAAAGGGACGAGAGTTTCCTACCCACACTGCAGTCCAATCAGCACAGCGAGCCAGGCGTCAGCCCTGACCGACCTCAGCCAGTCTGCACAGAACCTGCCAGATCCAGGTCAGTTCATCTCCTTTCATCACACGTGTTGTTTATAGTTTATTTAAATAACTCCTCCTGTAGTTTCTTATGAAAGCTTCTGTGTCTTGTCCCATCATGTCTTACCATAGCTTTGTTTGTCCTGTCATACTGTAGCGTTGTTTGTCTTATCCCTCCCCAGGAACAGATAGACTTATGAGTTCAGTGTCTGTTCTCCTTCCTCACCCTCCCTCGATGAGCGCCGCACGCAAGTTGGCCCTGGCTCTGGCGGAATCCGCCCACAAGGCGACCAGCGGCTCCCAGAGACGCAACAACAACCTCCCACCGCACCCCATCCACAGACACGAGGCCTGTCATGTGCAGGAGAGGCCGCCGCGTCCCTCTGTTCTGGATATCAAAGCCTACCCCGAGGAGTACGGCAGCCCCCGCGTCTCTCCGTCTGTTCCTCAGTGGCAAACGTCGGCGCATGGCCCTGTGGAGAGCCTTTTCTGCCCTCACCCTGTCCACATCCCCCCCGCACACTTCTGCACAGCGCAGGTCACCGACGGACAGGAGAGCGCAGGTAATTACACACCTAACGTCAGCCCGCTTGGATCAGGGAGTCTGGATGAAGGCAGAGAGGAAAGGCAGCTCAGAGATGTCGTGCAGGGAGAACTCTCCTACCAGAGCGTCGGCGTTTCGACGCCCACTCAGCCAGTTTGCTTAGCTCACAGCCCGACAACTTCCCCCGTGTATGTGAACACCGACTCTACCAATGTCTTCAACTTCCGCGCAGTTCTGGCAGAGACGTCCATGCCTTCCTCCGTCGGCGAGGTCCTTCCTCGGCCTCTGCCGCTCTCCTCAAACCACAACTACAGCCCAGACAAGGACAGACCTCTGGGTATGGTTGAAGACTTCTACAGCAATCATCATCATCCTCAACATTGGCCAGTTCAAGCAGGTCGAACGCCGACACCTCACTGCCCTCGGTTCGACGCTCTGCCGCGCCACCTTTCGGGGCCAAAGAGCATGTACAGACACGCCTCTGAAAGCCACTACAACTCCTTAGGTTTGAGGCAACCCATGTCGCCGCAGTACATACGCTACCACAGAGACGAGCACCTCGTCAGCGGTGGCCACTGGCAACACGAGCAGTGGCAGGGGTCGGGGGGTCGTGCCGGGCATCCGGCCATCCGGAGGGCTCGCTCCTTCCACGCCCCGCAGATCAGTCACTATGAGCTGGCGGCGACGGAGGCGCTCCCTCCGGACACCGTGTTTTACATCGAGCAGAAGCCGAGCAAAAAGGCTCCCTATCAGCAGCTGATTCACACCGGCGTTCACCCCGCAGTTCGGCTTCAGTTTGAGAACACCGACCCCCGCTACGGCGCCTACGCAGAGGTGGACCCGATGGAAGCCACCCGCTATTACGCAGAGCCCGGCTGGCAAAAAGCTAAACAACACAGTCAGGCCTCGTATACCTCGCACAGCACGGCGGATTACTACAACTACTCGCCACAGTGCGCCACTCCTGTGAACCGGGACACGAATGTTTACGAAGCGAGGGACGCTGACGCTTTTGAAGGAGTCCTATCATATCAAGCAGTCAAGCAGGAGAGCAAATCCAGATGTAAAAGCACGTATCCTGCCACGTCTCCTTACGAGAGTCCCGATTCACCGACGGACACGGGGAGCAGAGACATAATACACACGAGGAGCAAGTCCGACCCGGGAAACGCCTGCCTCCTCTCCACGGACGGCGCGGAAAGCAAAAACGTCGCCGTCGCTACGTCCCCGACGTCGCTGATGCCGCAACAGGCGGACGCCGCGGGCAACAGGCAGCTAGGCGGCGCAGAACCAGGACCGCCGCGGCGTATTCACATAAAAGAAAGCTCCTCTCGACAGCCGCCACTGCGCAAAGTCCCCTCGTTACCGGAGAGGGACCGTTCCAATCTCAAGAGCACGGAGCACAAAGACAGAAGCCATACGCGCAGCCGCGACCACGGCGGATTAACGACGACCAACGCAATCAACAGCTACTCTGGCGTCGTGAGACCCAGCATCCTCAGGAGACCCGGGCGGTCGCAAAGCACCAGAGAAAATCGACACTACTACCATTACCACGCCAAATCCCCGCAGGACCCCGAACATCTGGGCTCCTTTTCGTCTCAGCTCAACAGAAGGACTCAGAGCACTAAAGTCAGGCCCACGCAGTACGACCACGCGAAGGAGTATTACGCCGCCGCGCCCAGACCCAAACCCACGAGATCCGCCAAAGCCGCGGGCGGCGGATTTTTACCTGGCCAGGGCTGCGTGTCGCCGCACGGGCACAGACTGCTGTCCAAGGTTCTGGGCCAAGAGGGTTTTGTGAGATCAGAGGCCGGCCTCTACGAGGGATTCTGACCACTGTTTTTATTTTTTATCCGACCTGGGGCCAAAGGAGAACAGCACTTTATCCTCTGCCAGACCAACAGACTGTTGTGTTGAAAGTGTGTGTGTTTTTACCTTCAGGAGCTGCTAAATTAAGTGTGAAATGAGGCCAGTGCCGGGGGAACCGCATGGTCGCCGCGAGTGGCCGAGTTTTGCAAAGGCTTTTGAAGAAGCTGAAAGGGAACAAAAGTTATGCAGCTACAGAGGGGATGTAACGACCCGAAAATCTCACCATATCACAGCAGAATATGTGTTGCAATATTGTGATTAGGGCTGCAAGGATTAATAATCCATCAAGTATTTTGATAAGGTCAAGAAATCATTCAAACTGATTCATTTTGGTTTGTGGACGAAAGCGTGACGTTTGAGAACGTCATTTCAACGTCTGAGCAACGCAGATTAACATTTTATGGTACTGAGAAGTACTGAGAAATTAATTAGTTAGTTGCAGCCCTAATTGTGATTGTATCCAGGGTATTTTTAAAGAAAAAACACTGCAGCCAGTGTCTGATGTGATGCTTAATATCATATACACTCGACCAATTTTCCTTGAACAGTTCATTAAATACAAATTGCTTTAAATTCTTGACTAACATGGACCCGCCCCTAAAATAACTAGATATTTAAAGACATGAAACAGGTTGATAAAGTTTTCGTAATTTGAAACCGTCGCCTTGTGTGGTTTCGCGACAACCACACGGAGCCAGAAAACAGCGTGTCCGAGTTTCACCGTTAGCTCGTCGTGCTTAAGTATCACTGGAAGCGGCTTGCATCCATACGGAACTCCCGAAGTTAACGGTAAAATGGTTGTCGTGAAACCGCGCGAGACGACGCTTTCTCCTCTGCTTTGGTTTGACGGTGAAGAGAAAATGCTACGTTATTTCTGCTTTTAACATACGACAAGCGCTCCCATCGCGTCACGAAATAAACAAAAACGATCCGCCGATTGGCGCGTAGCCATGCGGCAAATCGCGTTCGACGCGAACGCAGCGTAACTCGTAGATGGCAAATAAAATAGTAACAAAGAAATGTGCCGACTCACTCGTTAGCTTAGCTGTGAGGCAGCAGAGGAGGGATGTCGGAATACGTACCGCGTAATAATTTGTCAAACTTGATATCCAATTTGTCCAATTTTCCTTCACTAAAATGAAAGTTGTAACCTGGAAAACCCGCTCTACTTTGTTGTTTTACGCGACATTGTGATATTGACACCGCCGTTACATCCCTGGCAGATAAATTCCGACAAATTCCAACACTACGTGAGGGTGTGACACTGTGTGAGAAAACGATGGCTTATATACTGTACATTTTATTTTAATGTCTAAAAAAAAAACAAAAAACAAAAACAAAGAGATAACAAGCTACAGTTAAATATGATTTTAGGAACATCTCATTCATTTTAAATGTATTATATTTGTATAAATAACACACAGCTAACACGTGGCCAACGTACTGTACTGTACATTTATGTTTTATATTCCAGTCTAAGCTCAGACTCCAACAACAAGCACTTTTTTGAGGAGAATCGTCTTAACGTGGTGTACATGCAGCCTCTTGATATACAGTATATATATATATATATATATATATATATATATATATATATATATATATACATATATATAATTTTTTTCTGTAAGAAACTGCTTGCGCTGAATCATCGTTAAATACTAAATTAGCACTTTTTTGTGGGCAGGGTAAACTGAACGATAACCTCATGGTTTCTTACTTTTCCTTTCCTTTCACACGCACATCGTGTAAATGCGCTCTTTAACGTGACGTGAAAATGAGCGCCATGATTTCACCGTTGTCAAAGCTACTGTGGCAAAAAAAAACAAACAAATATGCTAGACTTTAAAAATGCAAACCAGCTCATTTTCAGCAAGGTGGATTTAACAAAATAAAAGAAAGTGTATTTTGTACGGCAACATGTTTTTTTTGAACTTTTTGAATTTCCTCTTTTAACTCGGTGGACTTTGATGTTGTTTTATTCATTAAAGTTAAGCAACGCGTAGGTGACTATGTCCTGTTAAGACGACGTGTTACTACATGCATTATTTTAGTGAAAGTCTTCAAAACAAAAATAAAGATTTATTGTCAAGGGTTTGTTGGTTGTTTTTTGTTTGTTTGTTTATTTAAAAAAAAAATCGCAAAATATTAATTCAAAATATAAAGTCTACTTTATTTAGTTTCTCTAAGTTCTAAATCAAATTTGTTGGTAATTATGCCACTTTTTTTTATATATTTTATATTAACTCCCTCCAATACGACAGTGTATTAGTGCCAAGTATGAAGAATAATATAAATAATAATAATAATAATAATAAAAGTACGGACCCTCAATATTTTGAGAAAATAAAGTTTCATATTTATGAGATTAAAAGTTGCAAATCTATGAGAAGACTGTATAAATTATAAACAGTGCACAATAATTTAGTCGACTGTTCAAATTTAAGTAAGTATTATAACAACATAATGATACACATGAGTGAAAAATATAGTAAACAAAATACATTAACACATACAGTATACTTTATACATATGTACACAATAATTTAGTCAACTTTTTTAAATTTGAATTTTTAAATTCAATAAATGTTTCCGAAAACTGTAATAAACAAAATACATTAACACGTACACATGCATAAATAATTACCCAATAATTTACACTTACTGTAAGGAGATTCAATATGATATATATATATACATATGTATGTATGTATGTACATGTATATATATATATATGTATATATATATATGTGTGTGTGTGTATGTGTGCATTCCTCTAATCAGATTAATTTAAATATCACTTGGTTAAAAATTAAATTAAAAAATAACTAGTTTCTTCTTTTTTTTTACCCATATTTGGGAGCTGCTACTGCGCAGTGGCATCTTCTGGCCACCAGGTGGCACTACAGCACTGCAGACATCAGAACTCTATCTACTCATGGGGGAAATCACAGAGAGTTGTTTTCTTCTCAGACTAAAATCTAATATCTGTGCACAATCTCTGCAGAGGATTGTTCTTCTTTCTTCTCCATTTTCAGTTGAGGAAAATAATAATAATAATAATAACTATCAAGGTATTAGAAGAAGTCATTCATTCATTCAATAAGCCGAGTCCATGTGGTTGACAATAGCAGTGACCTTCGGTGCAGATAATGTGTGAGTACGAAGCCGCTGTAGAGAGAAAAAACCTCATTCAATCATGGTTTTAAGTGAGTTTTTAGAGTGTGTGAGGGAGAACCCCCCCCCACCCCCGCCAAAAAAAACCCACTCAGGGGGAATCGTGGCTTTGTTGGAAATTATTAAAGTGTCCGTCGTTCGGATGAAAACAGCCTCCCTCGTTCACCGCGCACTGAAAGGACGATTGTGTCTGTGGCAGAGAAAAAAGAAAAGAAAGAAAAACGCAAGAAAAACGACGTGGAGACTCTCGGCCGACGTCTCCTCTGCTCAACGCTGCGTCTGCTCCTGCGAGCCATTGTTTATTCATCGCCACATTGGCATTCACAGCGTGTCCTCGGCCGTTTCTTCGCTCATAACCAACAAGTTGCAATTTTTATGCATGTGAAGGTTGAAGGCAAATTATTTATGGAAGACCGGACCTGAGGAGAGAGGGAGAGAGAGAGCGGCCTCAAGCAGAAATGGTTTCTAAACGTTTTTTTCTTTTTTTCTCTATAGGCTATTGAATCGGGCCGATCACGGCCACATATGAATGTTTTATTCAGCGTTTCACAGAAAAAGAATTGTTGCCCCCGCCGCTACACGGCCGTCTGCTTTTTGGACATTGTGATGCATTTGAGAGACGAAACCTTTCAGGATCAGGTTCAAGTCTTATTTCTGAGCAGAGTGAGGGGGAGACTGTGTTCCTCTCTCACTATTTCTTTCACTCACCTCAAGAGTAACTTTTCTTTTCTTAAGTTTTTGAGAAAGCGCCACCTAGTGGGAATGTGCAAATTTTTACCCATGAGTCATGCACAATTCATCGGATCAACCTGAAACTCAGGCAAAGGACGTCAAAAGCGGGAAGAACCTATCTATTTACATATATATATGTATATATGTATATATGTATATATATATATATATATATGTATATATATATATATATATGTATATATATATATATATCTACATATATATGTGTATATATATATAAATATAAATATATATATATATATACATATATATGTATATATATATACATATATGTATATATATATATATGTATATATATATATGTATATCTACATATATATATGTGTATATATGTAGATATACATATATATACATATATATATATAAATATATATATATATATTTGAGAGCATCTGCTCTCGTCCAGATGCAGAGACGTGGGAGTGTGATTCAGTCATGTGATGTCACACAGCAGCAGCAGGTGTGAGGTGAGAGGACACAAACACTCCTCCTTCAGCTGATCTGCGGGGACAGAAACGTCTCCTCAGAGAAGAGCAGAGCTCCACACTTTATAGACTCTTGACATTATGGAGGAACATTTTTAAAAACCCTAATGGCTATGATGGCAGTCTGCTTGATCTATTAGTGATACGAGTGCGAGGCGACGGGCGAGTGTGTTCTGCTGGTTCACGGCACTTTAGTGGCTCCATAAAGAATCATTTTTGGTTGTTCATTACAGCGTAATGTTCCGTCACAAAAAAACATTATTGGAACTTTATGAATGTCCAACGTCCTCCTCCCTTTCTTTGTGACGAAGAGCAGAGCAGAAGACGCCTCCACCCTTGAAATGATATTTTCCCCTTCTCGTAAATTCATTTGTGAATTAATTAGGGATGGGACGATACCGATATCACACTCTTATATCCGACTCTTTGCTGATATCGATTTTAGAACATTTCTGAATGTATGAAGATGTGTTGAGTCATTTCAAAGACATCGTTAACCAACTGTGTCACAAATATTAAAATGCTTCTGCTGATGTTTATGTAACATTTTAACCGTCTGTTCATAGTTTTTGGATTGAATCGCATTTTCCATTTTTAATCGTCCAATATCCGAAAACCAATACTGAACGATATCGATTCCATCCCTAGAATTCATTTAAACGCTATTTTTAGGGTCATCACAAACTCTTTTCACTGCAAAAGAATGTAGATTTTTGTTTGTTTTCCTGGTTTCCGGTGAAATTATGTTCTTTCAATTATTTAACAATAGTATATATACAGTATATACTTATATATCTATATCTATATATATATGTATATATAGATATCTATACATATAGCTAGCAGTTAAAATGTAAAATAATGAAACGGTGTTCCACAAGGTTCAATGCTAGGCCCAGTCGTCTTCACTACATAAAGTATATCAAATATATAATTTTCTTTCCTGATAACTGTCACGTATACACACTTTTAATTTATCACATTTACAAACTTGAATAATCCAGAATAACACTGTTATTTTAACAGAAATATCCGATAAGCGATACTGACCAATATCGATTCCCAACCCAACTTTATTTTTAGGGTCATCACAAACTCTTTTCACCGCAAAAGGATGTAGATTTTTGTTTTTCCCTGGTTTCTGGTGAAATTATGTTCTTCAAGATGCAATTATTTAACACTTTACTGGGCAAAGAACTATATTTGGTAACTTCCGCAGACATCCCGTTTCACGTACAGTTTGTAATCGAATACAACAAAGTGTGTTTTGCCCTTTGGTTAACGTGGAATAAATTAAGTTCATTTTGAACAAACAAAAGTTCCTAGAGATCATCAGTGACTCACTTAATTACCTATTAACATAACAATTGGCTTTCATTTAATTAGTGCAGCCGAGAGAACCTTGTTAGTACTTCACATAAGTAATTAGGTGCCGGGCTCTGTGCAGAAAATATGCTTCATTCGAGTGAATCTGTGTTCTTTTTTCCTGACACAGAAAATCAGCTGCTTTTCACACGGAGCAGAGGTGCAGAGACGGTGAAGAGTGGCGACACAATGCCGCGTGATTGAATAAGTGATTCGACCTCAGGTTTTCACAAAAGACTCCCTCCTTCCTCACCGCAATGGCTCCCCGTTAGGGCTGGATTTCCTAATTTGACATTCACATGCACATCAAAGTGACGAAAGCGGATAGCCAACTGCGTTGCTGGCTCGGTTTGTGTAGCAAAATAATGCTCTTGACCTTTAACTGATGAATAATAGCCTGAGCAAACGCGTATAATTATCCCAGCTGGTTCAAAAGGTAACCACCAGTTGAATAAGCATTAGCCGCGTGAGGCATTTACGTGTAAATGATACAGCTGTTATTTGACGCTTTGGCTCGACGCTGCCACAGTGTACAGTTCAATGGTTTTGAATTTTGCAAAAAATAAAAAATTAAATAAAACCACAAGGCATCACTAATGAGGAAAAGACAACAAAAGCCAAAACATGAGAGGGAGAGGGAGGTTTTTATCTGGCTAAAAAAAAAAAGAACAAAAAGGGTGTTTGTTTGATTAAAGCTCTCATCTGGATCACTGCGCTTTTAGTTGAAACCATCAGATGAGATGAGATGAGGCCACAGGAAACAGCTCACACAACACTGCCTGGTTTTTAAAGCTGTGGTTGATGCAATTGTTGTATTTCTGCTCCTGGTCTCTTTCTTCTGTCGCTACCTCATCTCTGTGCCCCATTTTTCCTTTCACTACAACCTGTCTAGGCAGATGCTGCACATATTTGAGTCTAGTTCTGTCAGAGATTTCTTCTTCTGGTAAAAGGGAGTTTTTTTTCTCTCCACTGATGCCTCTAGTGTTTGCTCATTGTGTGAATTGTTGGGTTTCAAACGACGACATATTTTAAATTGGGACTGCAGTACCCACTTTAAACTCTAGCTACAGATCTCACATACAGCCCTTTTAAAAAGGTGTGCCATTGCTGCGTTCATTCAATGGTAACATGCAGCATGACACACCAGGCGCACAAAGGCTGTGAAAATGATGTGTGGCGGCGAACAGAAAAGTAATTACATCCATGCAGTCTTTTTATAAAAAGGAGCCTCGTTTGCTCCAGGCTCCACCTTTCCATAATTTGCCAAGTATTTAAGACCTCAATTTAATTTCTACGTTAAGAAACAAAGCACACCCGCGTATAATTTATCTTTCTGACATGCCCTTTTTTAAAATTGGACTAAATCAAATATGCTCCAGGGTTGAAGGCGAAAAAGTTTCCTGAAAAATGTCTTGAAGGTCTCAAGCGTAGCAGCTGCACGTTAACAGGTAACATGGTTAAGTAAACTAATGACGTCAATCCCTGCCCGTGTTGTTATTTTTCAGAATTCAGACGGTAAAAAAATAGCATGTCATGAGCCAGCTTTTCAATAATATAAATTAACGTCCAATCAAACCCAGAGGAAAATAGGTTAAATTGGAGCAGAGGAGTCAAAGCGTTCCTGTTTTTATTCTTATGTCAAATGTTTCTTTCTCAAACCAGAAGAGACAAACTTTGCTGAGAGAAGGAGTGAAGGATTGAAGAGTGTATGTCAACTTGATTTGTTGTGCTTAAAGGATAAAGTGAGCAGTGTACGTGTGAATTCAACTCTGTATGAGGAGAGGAATTTTGTTGTTTCAAGAAGTGGAGTTAGATAAAAACACTGAAAACTATATATAAAAAAAACATTTTTTGGTGTCTTCAGCAAAGAACAATCGGAACATGGAGTCAGACACTGCAGCAAAGTCAATCATATATGGAATAATAGCGGCCCTAACGTAGATCCTTGTGGTACACCACATTGTGGTATTAAGAGTTTCACCCTTAAAATCCTGGGATCTCCGCATGGAACAGTGCCGCTACCAGCGAGTTAACGACGACGTTGTGTCCGGATTAGGGATGGGAATCAAGAACTGACGCCTCCAACGTTATCGATTGTTCTTAACGATTCTCTCATTTCACTGCAGGACGATGTTTTTTTCCGGTTTCCCCGAAATTTTGCGTCGCGGTCCATTTACGGGAATTCCCACCCTGCTGAGGTCCTTGAACGCACCGTCGACGTGCTGCTCGGCTCAGAGTGAGCGTCTGCCGAACGATCTCTGTGGCGTGTGTGTCCGTGAAGCCGTGAGTTGCAATGTTTTGCTTGTGTGTTGCACTTTGTTGGTGTTTGTGTTTGTCCATGGGTCTGTTTGATGACCTGGGAGTTGTTTTTTTCCCATCAGTTATGTGGCGTGATGACTCATTAGTCACTAATGAGTGACGCGGAGCTAGCTGCTAACTAACGATAATCAGAGAAGTTTTGCTAATCCCCGTTGTGTTTATGTAGCTGTATTTCTGTTGTGCTTTATTTTCTCCCTCACACAAACTTTGATAAACAGCTTGAATTGTATTAAACGACTCTGCTTCTTATTAATGCACTCATCAGAAACATTTGTCAACCCAGCATGCCATGAAGTACCAAGAATGTCATGTGTTTAACCGCCTGCGCACGAGTGCTAACGTTCGTGGTCAAAGCTCCACTGCAACCTCCGTTGACGACGGTAACGTAACTTTACTAACGTTTATATTAAATATCCCTCATTAGCACACTGTCGCCTTGCATCTGCAAGCATCATACACAGTTTTTACTAATAAAGCCAAGCTACATGTAAATATTTCCCGCTTTAATGACTTTTAGACGATGAGACGATTAGATTACATAAGAATTGCTGATGTTCATTACTGTTACAAGCTTACAGTAGCGTTATTTTCATTTAAAAAAATGTTATGGATGCATACATGCCTATTTATCTAAAGTGGATGTAGTTCTGTTCACTGTTTCATTTACATTGTATATCCCTTTTTAGAAAAGGAGTGTTTTTTTCCATTCGATTAACTACTCAGGAATCGATAAGAGAATTGATAAGGAATTGGATTGATAGGCAGAATCGACAATGGCATTGATATTGATAAGAACCTATCAATTCCCACCCCTAGTCCGGATCTGTATGGTTGTTGTGAAACCACGGTTTCTTCTCTGCAGATAAGAGGCTGCAGCGAACGATTCTATTCATAATCGATTCATCTGTCGAGTATTTTCTCGATTAATTGACTAATCGTTTGTTGTTTTTGTCCACAAATGAAAATGATCGAGTTGTAATGATTTCCTTTGTTTTATGGAGCAAAGAAACCAGAAAATAATGATGTGTTTGATGTTTTAATCATGAACAACTATAAGCTATGCGATAAATTCATTATCAAAATAGTTGATGATTAATTTAGTAATTGATTAACACTCGAGTGTGTGAGTAATTGTTTCAGAGAGTGCAACAAAACAACTTTGGTTAAAAATACGCCAACCTTGCGGCCAGCGCTCCCATCATGTCACAAAAAGGTACAAAATCATCACACATCACGATAGACACGATGCTAATTAAAACAAGGGTCTCTGGTTTTTCAGCTTCTTAAATGTGAATATTTCCTGGTTCCTTTGCTCCATGAAACAAGTAAACCATTTAAACTGAATAGTTTTGGTTTGTGGACAAAAACAAGACGTTTGAGAACATCATCATTTCCAGGTTTGACAATAAGAATGTATTGAATGGCCGCTAGGGGGGCGTTTGAATCGGATTGAATGGAAGTCTATGGGAAAATGAGCTTCACTCGATTTATAACATCAGTGAACACTTCCCTGAGGAGTAAATGGTCTCAATCTCTGTATTTTTGCACTTTTGTTAATAGAACAAGATGTCAAATTCATGAATCATGTTCCCGTTTAGAGGAGAATTGTGGACACCAGTGTGACTGACAGCAGGTTATCATCCAATCGGAGCCTGGTTGCAGGCGATGTCTGCTCATTTCTGCTTTGGCAAAAGGTCAACGTGGCAGCGGGCACGTCATCGTTTCTTGAGGCTTCAAAACCAAAGATTTTGATTGTTATGGGTGACGTCAAGAACTGGTTAACACTTGATTCAGAACATAATTACTAGAGATGGGATTTATGGCTCTTTGAAGGGAGCCGTTCCTTTCAAAGAGCCGTTCAAAAGACTGGCTCACTATTTTGGATCTTTGTATAAAATGTGTCTTCGTGTAAATAAAGCTCTTTCATGCAACACCTTTTTATTTGTGGCACAATAAAAAACTAAGCAGTCAACAATGAACTTCCATGCAAAACTATACTAATCTAAAAATATATTAATATAGAAAAAGTTAAGTTATACTGCAGGTTTCAAGTATAAACCTGCAGAAGACTCCTGGACTGTCCTTGGTAACATTAGTGCAAATTTTAGTAAACAATATTTGAGAAAGACTTGAAAAAAATATAGTTTTGGCATATGTTACATTTTGCTTTGCCGTTCTTTTCCTCCGAAAAGTGCATCCAAATGCTGCTGCGCTTCCTTTGGCGTGAAATTTGCATATCAAATTGGCACCCCACGCTCCTCCCCTTCTTGTGCATGCTCTTCTTCTCAGTGGAGTAGCAGGAGGTGCTTGTTTGCGCATGCTGTGCACGTGACAGCGATTTAAAAAAAAAAAAAAAGAAGAAGCAAAAAACAAATAGAATAGGCTCTTAACTGCAACTCGGTTCCCCTTGTTCATGTTAAAGAGCCGTTCAATAGATTTGGTTCGTTCGTGAACGTCACAACTCTAATAATTACTGAGCCACTTGTAAACATATCCATGAAAGCTACTGTCAATCATTAAAACTGAATGGTTTTGGTGTGCAGACAAGGGAAACACTTATTTCTAATGAATCGAGAAGATAATCGACAGACGAACCGATTATGAAACATACACAATTTTTTCCTTTCAAAATAAGAGTTGAATTTGTGCTGTGTTTGAACTCAATGGTAATTTAATTAAAAAAAAAAGGAACTTTTAATTACCTAACTAATTAATTGAACAAGTTATATCCGCCTCAGACTGATAAATTACTGATGTGGCACCTCCTCACCAGCGAAAGCTCCACATGACTGCACATTGTGTGTGTGTGTGTTTTTTATAGACTTTAACTCGCCGTCCCACAAAAATAGAACACTTTTATGTGCTGACAACACAAACACGAGCAGAAACGCGTCCATATAGAAGCGCCGCACTGTATCAGAGAGCGGCTGGATGAACAAATAGCGATGTAGAGGTGTGTTTTTTTTGTTGGCATTTATATCAAAAAAGATAAATCACAGATAGCCATCGAAGTGCTTCAAATTAAAAGTCTACTTAGAATAATAATAATAAAAAAATGAATTACGCATCAACAATAAAAAACTATGATGGAGAGATTACAACGCCAGCGCTGCAGAATAAAAGATGAGAGGGAAAGATTGCTCTTGCTTATTGTGTCGAGGTGGAGGCTGCGAAGCGGAAACCCGAGTGTAAATTTGGCAGTTTTCGCTCACGCTGTGAAAAGAGTCACCTTGAGATTTGGTCGAGGGAACTTCAGAGGATGAAGCCTGCAGCGTCGGTTCAGCAGATAATTGCACATTTTCTGTCTAAAACTCTTAACCTCCTTTACTTATATTTGTTGTTGTTTTTTTCTCCTCTCTCTAATTAATCACAAACTTTCACATCAACAACACCCAGCACAGTTTTCTCCCCTCTGGTCAAAACACCAATCTCCTGATTAAATATCACAGTATTAGACATCAAGGAGCAAAACGTCAGTGACGTCAAGTTTGGAGTTAATCACCTCCCAAACACTAGTCGTCGTCTTCTCGTTGGCTTTAACAGGCTTGTTTGTGTGTTTGGTTTAAATAATGCAGATTTCTCTGGGTCATACTTTGACATCGTCGCAGAGATAATTGTGCTGTGGTTATCACAGACCTTTTAAGTCCTTCTACATTATTTTTATGGAAAATGACTTGGTAAAAAGAACATTAGTAGAAGTACAGATATTTTTGTGTAACAAATACTCAAAGTAGAAGTACCGATTTAACTCCATTACTCATTTTAGAGTAAGAAATCACAGGTTCTAGAAATGCACCTGAAAGTCATAGTTAAGTTTGTTGTTAAAAATGTGACAAAAAGTCAAATTTTTTGACGACATACTAAACTATGACTT
Source organism: Solea senegalensis (assembly GCF_019176455.1). NCBI lineage: Eukaryota > Metazoa > Chordata > Actinopteri > Pleuronectiformes > Soleidae > Solea > Solea senegalensis. Next base: position 87,389 of record NW_025320728.1, read on the forward strand.
TTTTGTAAATTTTTGGACAACACACTAAACTACGACTTTCAACAACAACAAATATTGGTCTTCCAAAAAGTAGAAACAAAACACATTTTTACAAATTTACAAAACATGAAACACTTTTTTTTTACAAATCCTAAGAAATGCATGTTCAAAAACCACAGTCCTTAAGTGATGAAGTGAGCAAGTCAATTCTTTTTAATACAATTTTTTTGACAGTAAGACACATAATGTTTAACATACTATTTACTTATGTATTATTATATTATGTGTTTGGGGACGCACGGTGGTGTAGTGGCTTGCAGCAAGTAGAACCAGGTTCGAGCCCTGGTTGGAATAAGGGCCTTTCTGCATGGAGTTTGCATGTTCTCCCCGTGTGTGCGTGGGTTCTCTCCGGGTTCTCCGGCTTCCTCCCACAGTCCAAAAACATGCAATGTGGGGATTAGGTAAATTGGACACTCTAAATTGACCATAGGAGTGAGTGTGAGAGTGAATGGTTGTTTGTCTCTATGTGTGTGGCCCTGCGATGGACTGACGAACTGTCCAGGGTGTACCCCGCCTATCGCCCGATGTAGGTGAGATTGGCACAGCACCCCCCGTGACCCTCTGGTGGAGGATAACGGGGTAGATGATGACTGACTGTATTATGTATTTATTATTTATTAGGCTTGTGGAATTACATTAAAACATTTATTTTATTTTATAGAATTAACTAATATAGTCAGTGTTTAAATTCACCTGTCCTCATCGCTCAACTGTCCTCATCATTCACCTGTCATCATGTCATGATCATTCACTGCCAAAGTTCTTGTGCATGAATTATTATTTTATTTTACTCAGTAGCAGATGTGATTTAACGGTAGAGAAGTACAGTAACTTCCAAAAAAACATACTTAAGTAAAAGTAAAATTACACATTTAAAAATGGGCAAAATTTCCTGGAGAAAAACAGCCTTGGAGGCCCTTAAGTTGTTGAATGTGCGTAGTTTAAGAGAAGAAACTGAAATAATAATAAGAGTCCTTGAGTACATACTGAACAGCAGCGACCGAGCAGACGACGCAGCCTGTTGCATTTGTTGTTGTTTTTTTCCACCCACTATTTTTAACCACATCATTTAATTATAACGTCAGCCGAGCCGAGTCTTACGTGCCATCAATCTCAATCAGTCAATAAAGCAGCTTAACAAGCCATGGACAGACATTCGCTCACTCTCAATTTCTCTATTGTGCTAATTACACTTTTAAACATGTCATTTTAAATGAATGCTGATGATTGTAACTCTTTAATGCCCAAAAGAATGAGAAAATGTCCTGCAAATGAGTGCTTTTACGTAGCGGGGGGTCGCAGTTAAGAACTAAGATGTACTTACTAAGACACAATTAGACAAAATAAAGAAATAAATAAGAAATTAAATAGGACAAAACTAGCAGTTGGCCACCAGGAGGAAACTCCACTTGCAATTTGTCTTGTAACATTAAAAAGCTCAATCTTTTCCTCAGCTTATACTTGGTATAAAACGTTTAAGAACCTCTGGTTTAGGCTAAAAATATGCATTGTCCTTAGAAGAATAGCTGTTTAAACCCATGTATGTGTGAATATAAATACAGAGCATTCACCATTTAACCTTGAAAAAGTTAATAAATCTTACCTTGTTTACAAAAAAAAAAAAAAATCAATAGCAGGCAGCAGGGATTTAAATGAGCTGGAGGGAGGCATTGTATTTAAATATAAATATAAAGGAGAGAAGTGTCTGGTTTCTAAGGTTAAACCATTCCCATTAAAGTTTGAGTAATGTTGTTGACCTTTACCTGAGGTGGATCACTCTTAAAGTGATGGCACTGACAGGATTATGAATTTACGCCTTGTTCCCTCCAACGAAAATGCCTTTTCAATTTGTCACATCACCAACATCCCTGTGTTCGGTTGCAAACCTGGAAACGGGCCCCGCCCCCCGTGCCGATTGCTGTCAGTCGTGTTGTCATTTTAAAATGTGTGTCGCCTCTAAATTCCCCACTCACTGCCCGAGTCAATGAAGGGATGTCAGACTTCTGCTGCTGCTGCTTCTCACTCATATCAAGTCTACATCTACACAGTATACGTCAGGATTTCTGCCATTTTTAATCATCTGCAACGGTTAATTATATTTATCTAATTAGGCCATTTTTTTTACCTCTTTTTTAAAATGTAATTTGCTCTCAGAATCTTGATAAATGCTCCTATTATAAATCACAAGAACTATACATGTACATAAGTGTGTGTTATTCGTTAAATGTTTACATTCGTAAATCGCAAAAAACTGCAAAAGAATTTCCACATACACATGAATGGGAAACAGTCAAAAAAATTAGCAGAACCCAGCCCACTTTGGAGCCTCACAGTGTCGTCATACTTTAACGTGGAGACAGGGGTTGAAACTTTACCTGAGTCAAAGTTTTGATATCTATTTCGGTTCTTAAACAATCACAGTTTGTTTTTACTTTTTTTTTGTAAATTTTCAGATTTTATGAGTGTGTATTGGGCCCACTAGAGAGGTACATGAAAATAATCATACAAATCTTCACAACAAAAAAGTCATCGTATAGTATGTCCTCCAAAATCACCAAAAAAAAGTCATAGCATCGTATGTCGTCCAAAATCGATGAAAAAAGTCATCGTATAGTATGTTGTCCAAAAAAGTCATAGTATAGTATGTCGTCCAAAAATGGTCAAAAAAGTCATAGTATAGTATGTTGTCCAAAATCACCAAAAAAGTCATAGTATAGTATGTCGTCCAAAATCAGTCAAAATATTCATAGTATAGTATGTGGTCCAAAATCAGACAAAAAAGTCATATTATAGTATGTCATCTACAATCAGTCAAAAAACTCATAGAATAGTATGTCGTCCAAAATTGGTCAAAAAAGTCATAGTATAGTATGTCGTCCAAAATCACCAAAAAAGCCTCTTTTGTCAAAGGTGAGTGTTTTAACCGCTACACCAACCTCGTAGACTGGTTCTTCTGTATGTCCTAAATTACACCAAAACATCATAGTATAGTATGTCGTCCAAAATAGGTAAAAAAAAGGTCATAGAATAGTATGTCGTCCAAAATAGGTCCAAAAAGTTATAGTATAGTATGTCGTCAAAAATTGGTCAAAAAAGTCATAGTATAGTATGTTGTCCAAAAACAGTCAAAAAAGTCATAGTATAGTATGTCGTCCAAAATCACCAAA
>NW_025320729.1:0-5059 GCF_019176455.1 Solea senegalensis
TTTGTTTCTCACTACATGGCCAATTGGTTCCATGGTGTAATGGTTAGCAGTCTGGACTCTGAATCCAGCGATCCGAGTTCAAATCTCAGTGGAACCTGATTTTAAACAATCCTCAGTATTCACACTTGATAACTGATGAAGAATGACACAACACCCTGAAATCAGCTGATTGTTCACAGTCAGAAACTCAATCATCACGACTGTAGTCCTTCTAGCTTACTGACAATTGCTTAGAAATGGAGATGAGACCAAGCAAGTCATTCCAGACATGTGCATTTGTTACTGTCATTACGTCCACATGTGTATTGTTACAAAATAATTGCCCTATGGTTAAGTTTATAATTTCACAATAAAATCAATTTCACTCGTTCAGTGAAATGGGTTTCATACCTGAGCTACTAGTGAGTCACTTTAACCGTTATTTTAATCTCAACCTAATTATTTTATTTTATTTTATTTTGGTGTTGATGCCCATCTAACTAATTAATGAACTGGATGACAAAAATGGACTTTATTGGCACATGGGTTCAACTTCAACCACTGGGTTCAATGCAAACTCTTGATCAGAAGAGTGATTACAGTACTGACCAATTTGTTTCTGACTACTCGGCCAAGATGGTTCCAAGGTGTAATGGTTAGCACTCTGGACTCTGAATCCAGCGATCCGAGTTCAAATCTCGGTAGAACCTAGTTTTAAACAATCCTTACAAAATAATTGCCCTATGGTTAAGTTTATAATTTCACAATAAAATCACTTTCACTCGTTCAGTATAATGGGTTTCATACCTGAGCTACTTTGAAGTGAGTCGCTTTAACAATTATTTAAATCTCAACCTATTTTATTTTATTTTATTTTATTTAGTGTTTTGTAATGGTTAGCACTCTTGACTTTGAATCCAATGATCCGAGTTCAAATCTCGGTGGAACCTGATTTTAAACAATCCTTACAAAATAATTGCCCTATGCTTAAGTTTATAATTTCATAATAAAATCAATTTCACTCGTTCAGTAAAATGGGTTTCATACCTGAGCTACTTTGTAGTGAGTCACTTTAACAGTTATTTAAATCTCAACCTATTTTATTTTATTTTTATTTTATTTTAGTGTTGATGCCCATCTAACTAATTAATGAACTGGATGACAAAATGGACTTTAATGGCACAGGGGTTCAACTTCAACCACTGGGTTCAATGCAAACTCTTGATCAGAAGAGTCATTACAGTACTGACCAATTTGTTTCTCACTGCATGGCCAAGAAGGTTCCATGGTGTAATGGTTAGCACTCTTGACTTTGAATCCAGTGATCCGAGTTCAAATCTCGGTGGAACCTGATTTTAAACAATCCTTACAAAATAATTGCCCTATGCTTAAGTTTATAATTTCATAATAAAATCAATTTCACTCGTTCAGTAAAATGGGTTTTATACCTGAGCTACTTTGTAGTGAGTCACTTTAACAGTTATTTAAATCTCAACCTATTTTATTTTATTTTATTTTAGTGTTGATGCCCATCTAACTAATTAATTAACTGGATGACAAAAATGGACTTTGTTGGCACAGGATGGTTCCATGGTGTAATGGTTAGCACTCTGGACTTTGAATCCAGTGATCCGAGTTCAAATCTCGGTGGAACCTGATTTTAAACAATCCTTACAAAATAATTGCCCTATGGTTAAGTTTATAATTTCACACTAAAAATCTATTTCACTCGTTCAGTTAAATGGGTTTCATACCTGAGCTACTTTGTAGTGAGTCACTTTAACCGTTATTTAAATCTCAACCTATTTTATTTTATTTTATTTTAGTGTTGATGCCCATCTAACTAATTAATGAACTGGATGACAAAAATGGACTTTGTTGGCACAGGATGGTTCCATGGTGTAATGGTTAGCACTCTGGACTTTGAATCCAGTGATCCGAGTTCAAATCTCGGTGGAACCTGATTTTAAACAATCCTTACAAAATAATTGCCCTATGGTTAAGTTTATAATTTCACACTAAAAATCTATTTCACTCGTTCAGTGAAATGGGTTTCATACCTGAGCTACTTTGTAGTGAGTCACTTTAACCGTTATTTAAATCTCAACCTATTTTATTTTATTTTATTTTATTTAGTGTTTTGTAATGGTTAGCACTCTTGACTTTGAATCCAGTGATCCGAGTTCAAATCTCGGTGGAACCTGATTTTAAACAATCCTTACAAAATAATTGCCCTATGCTTAAGTTTATAATTTCACAATAAAATCACTTTCACTCGTTCAGTAAAATGGGTTTTATACCTGAGCTACTTTGTAGTGAGTCACTTTAACAGTTATTTAAATCTCAACCTATTTTATTTTATTTTATTTTAGTGTTGATGCCCATCTAACTAATTAATTAACTGGATGACAAAAATGGACTTTGTTGGCACAGGATGGTTCCATGGTGTAATGGTTAGCACTCTGGACTTTGAATCCAGTGATCCGAGTTCAAATCTCGGTGGAACCTCATTTTAAACAATCCTTACAAAATAATTGCCCTATGCTTAAGTTTATAATTTCACAATAAAATCAATTTCACTCGTTCAGTAAAATGGGTTTTATACCTGAGCTACTTTGTAGTGAGTCACTTTAACAGTTATTTAAATCTCAACCTATTTTATTTCATTTTTATTTTATTTTAGTGTTGATGCCCATCTAACTAATTAATGAACTGGATGACAAAATGGACTTTAATGGCACAGGGGTTCAACTTCAACCACTGGGTTCAATGCAAACTCTTGATCAGAACAGTGATTACAGTACTGACCAATTTGTTTCTCACTACATGGCCAATTGGTTCCATGGTGTAATGGTTAGCAGTCTGGACTCTGAATCCAGCGATCCGAGTTCAAATCTCAGTGGAACCTGATTTTAAACAATCCTCAGTATTCACACTTGATAACTGATGAAGAATGACACAACACCCTGAAATCAGCTGATTGTTCACAGTCAGAAACTCAATCATCACGACTGTAGTCCTTCTAGCTTACTGACAATTGCTTAGAAATGGAGATGAGACCAAGCAAGTCATTCCAGACATGTGCATTTGTTACTGTCATTACGTCCACATGTGTATTGTTACAAAATAATTGCCCTATGGTTAAGTTTATAATTTCACAATAAAATCAATTTCACTCGTTCAGTGAAATGGGTTTCATACCTGAGCTACTAGTGAGTCACTTTAACCGTTATTTTAATCTCAACCTAATTATTTTATTTTATTTTATTTTGGTGTTGATGCCCATCTAACTAATTAATGAACTGGATGACAAAAATGGACTTTATTGGCACATGGGTTCAACTTCAACCACTGGGTTCAATGCAAACTCTTGATCAGAAGAGTGATTACAGTACTGACCAATTTGTTTCTGACTACTCGGCCAAGATGGTTCCAAGGTGTAATGGTTAGCACTCTGGACTCTGAATCCAGCGATCCGAGTTCAAATCTCGGTAGAACCTAGTTTTAAACAATCCTTACAAAATAATTGCCCTATGGTTAAGTTTATAATTTCACAATAAAATCACTTTCACTCGTTCAGTATAATGGGTTTCATACCTGAGCTACTTTGAAGTGAGTCGCTTTAACAGTTATTTAAATCTCAACCTATTTTATTTTATTTTATTTTATTTAGTGTTTTGTAATGGTTAGCACTCTTGACTTTGAATCCAATGATCCGAGTTCAAATCTCGGTGGAACCTGATTTTAAACAATCCTTACAAAATAATTGCCCTATGCTTAAGTTTATAATTTCATAATAAAATCAATTTCACTCGTTCAGTAAAATGGGTTTCATACCTGAGCTACTTTGTAGTGAGTCACTTTAACAGTTATTTAAATCTCAACCTATTTTATTTTATTTTTATTTTATTTTAGTGTTGATGCCCATCTAACTAATTAATGAACTGGATGACAAAATGGACTTTAATGGCACAGGGGTTCAACTTCAACCACTGGGTTCAATGCAAACTCTTGATCAGAAGAGTCATTACAGTACTGACCAATTTGTTTCTCACTGCATGGCCAAGAAGGTTCCATGGTGTAATGGTTAGCACTCTTGACTTTGAATCCAGTGATCCGAGTTCAAATCTCGGTGGAACCTGATTTTAAACAATCCTTACAAAATAATTACCCTATGCTTAAGTTTATAATTTCATAATAAAATCAATTTCACTCGTTCAGTGAAATGGGTTTTATACCTGAGCTACTTTGTAGTGAGTCACTTTAACAGTTATTTAAATCTCAACCTATTTTATTTTATTTTATTTTAGTGTTGATGCCCATCTAACTAATTAATTAACTGGATGACAAAAATGGACTTTGTTGGCACAGGATGGTTCCATGGTGTAATGGTTAGCACTCTGGACTTTGAATCCAGTGATCGGAGTTCAAATCTCGGTGGAACCTGATTTTAAACAATCCTTACAAAATAATTACCCTATGCTTAAGTTTATAATTTCATAATAAAATCAATTTCACTCGTTCAGTGAAATGGGTTTCATACCTGAGCTACTTTGTAGTGAGTCACTTTAACAGTTATTTAAATCTCAACCTATTTTATTTTATTTTATTTTAGTGTTGATGCCCATCTAACTAATTAATTAACTGGATGACAAAAATGGACTTTGTTGGCACAGGATGGTTCCATGGTGTAATGGTTAGCACTCTGGACTTTGAATCCAGTGATCCGAGTTCAAATCTCGGTGGAACCTGGTTTTAAACAATCCTTACAAAATAATTGCCCTATGGTTAAGTTTATAATTTCACACTAAAATCTATTTCACTCGTTCAGTGAAATGGGTTTCATACCTGAGCTACTTTGTAGTGAGTCACTTTAACCGTTATTTAAATCTCAACCTATTTTATTTTATTTTATTTTATTTTATTTAGTGTTTTGTAATGGTTAGCACTCTTGACTTTGAATCCAGTGATCCGAGTTCAAATCTCGGTGGAACCTGATTTTAAACAATCCTTACAAAATAATTGCCCTATGCTTAAGTTTATAATTTCATAATAAAATCAATTTCACTCGTTCAGTAAA
>NW_025320730.1:0-25104 GCF_019176455.1 Solea senegalensis
AACACACAACAATCTCTTATAACTTTGCCATGGAAGGTCAGATATTAACCAAACTAGTGACGATCGAAAGATGTCTATGCAAAAACTGTAAATTTTGAAAACATCGCCTCCTGGTGGTGGCAAACACTAGGAAGTCTGGTATTTCGCAACACACAACAAACTCTTATAACTTTGCGATTGAAGGTCAGATCTTAACCAAACTTGTGATGATTGATGATGGGCTTTTGCTGAAGATTCCTATGCAAAAACTGTAAATTTTGGAAACAGCGCCACCTGGTGGTAACAGAAAGTACAAGTTCACAATTTCCCTTATAACTTTAACAAATTTCATTGTATCAAACTCAAAATTTAGGAAAACATTCAAAACACATGGTAGATGATGCGTGCCTAATATGATAACAAATTGTTCAACAGTGTTGCTATGACAACACTGCAAAGTCAGATATTTGCGACAAAAAACAAACTGCTACCACTTTGCTAATACTATTCCAATCTGAACCAAACTTGCTAGGATTGATGATATTCAATCCCTGAAGATGCCTATATGAAAATATTCACTTTCAAAAACAGTGCCCCCTGTTGACGGCAGATAATATGACGTCTGGTATTTCGCTACAACAACAAACTCTTATAACTTTGCGATGGAAGGTCAGATCTTAACCAAACTCTGACGATCGATGATGGGATATTGCTGAAGATGCTTATGCAAAAACTGTACATTTTGAAAACAGCGCCTTCTGGTGGTAACAGAAAATACAATTTCACAATTTCCCTTATAACTTTAACAAATTTCATTGTATCATACTCAAAATGAATGAAAACATGTAAAACACATGGTAGATGATGCTTGCTGAATATGATAACAAGTCGTTCAACGGTGTTGCCTGGCAAAAATGCAAATGATTCCCTCAACTGAGTGGTTTGTTCATGCAGTAACCATTGTTCACCACATGATGGAGGCATTTGCCTACAAATCTATCAAATCTAACATTTACAGTTTCTCATGCTGCTCTAATTGGGATTGTTGTATCCACTTGAAACTTGATACGTGAGACCTCAGACCCGTCCGGAACATGTCTGTAAAGCAGTAATGCCAAAGTCAAATACACAGGGGGCCAAAATAAAAAAAATGGTACAGGTGGAGGGTTAAATATTTATTAAAACTTGCAATTACTGCACATATTGAACCAATACCAATACCAATACCACAGCCTATATTGCACTCAATCATTAAATTAAATTAAATTAAATTAAATTAAATTAATTAAATTAAATTAAATTAAATTAAATTAAATTAAGCAAAATATAAATAAAATCAGTTGCAATATTTTCTCAAGGCTCTTTCAGTAACAAATTGAAAACGTTTTTCCTTCTTCTTTTTAACAGGTGAACAGCAAAATGTTATTTTCCTTCAAAGCTCAATGGCAAGATAAATGCAAAAATGAAACAGCATGTTACAAAACAAATCAGTGTGCTGCTCTGATCCTCACCAATGTCTATCTTTTATAATAAAATTAGAAGTTAGTGCAAACTTGAAAAGTGCAAAACAGTTGCATGTTTCATAGTGCCTTCTTGAGTTATATTCTTTCAAAACAACACACTGTCTCCACACACAAGACACACAGGCTTTCCTTTTACTTCGGTGAACATTATTCTGCCTCCCACCTGTCTTGAAAACCCTGTTTTCACCGTCTACTTTTCTATTTGTCTATTTGGGGGAGAGGGAGATGAAAAATGACAGCAATGTTTAGTCCTCTGTGACTGTGATGCTGTTCATGAAGGATGACACGGGATCGCACTCGCAGTGCATCTTGGGATTTGTAGTATTATGGTGCTGAGGGCACATAATAGTGCAAGCCGGTTTTAATAGTAATTAAAAATCATCCCGTGGGCCAGACATAACTCATTCACGGGCCTTGATTCTGACATATGTGCTGTAAAGGATAACCTCCCTACAGGAAGTAGAACTCCCGAAACAGGAAGTCAAGTCTAACATTTTCCAATCTTCACAAAACTTGATATGTGAGTCAAAGGAACGTCCCTGAACACGTTTACGGACACACCTTTCACCAAAGAGGAAGTCGGCCATTTTAAACAGGAAGTGCCATCGAACTTAGCACATGGACGCTGAAAATAGTCCAAGCTGAAAATTACTACTGCCGGAAGCGGTGAATGAACGGAAGATGAGCTAGACGACTCGCACGGCGAGGTGGCCGCAGGGAGACCCGCGAGCCGTCAAGCTCGAACCCGTTGATTACCGCTTGCGGTACTAGTTCTTCTTATTCTTCCGCCTTCCAAATAAATCGCGTTTTTGAGGCCCTGAACATGCCCCAAAACTCACCATTCTTTGCAAGTGCATCAGACCTGGTGTAAATTTACGTTTATTAATGTTTCGGGGAATGTGCGTTAAAAAATGAAAGTGGGCGGGGCAAATAACTGCTCCACCCCCTAAAACTTGTGGGCCTGAGGAGCACGTTTAATGTACATGCACGAAACTTGGTACACGCGTTCTTTAGGTCGGGATGGTCAAAAAAGTCAGCGTAGCCTATGCTCTAAAACGAACAGGAAAGCCGCCATCTTGGATTGAAAATTCATTTTTTGCCGATTTTGGCCATATCGCACCATCGGTATTTGAACGAACTTGTCCTAGAGCTTACATGGGATCACGTTCAAACTTGGTGAGGTCACTTTGGACAAGTTGAGGATCTAAAGTTGCTAAAAACTTTTTAATAAGTATCATGGCGTACGAGAAAGGGGCCGGCAAAGTTGGTGAAAATTTTTATTTTTCGCCACAGGCAACAAAACTCTTATAACTTTGCGATAGAAGGTCACTTCCCAACCAAATTACCTAGGGTTGATGATGGACCATTGCTGAAGAAGTCTGTGGAAAAACTGTACATTTTTAGCACAGCGCCTCCTTGTGGTAACAGAAAATACAACAAATACACAATTTCGGTAATAACTTTTACATATTTAATCGTATCAAACTCAAAATTTGTGACAACATTTAAAACACATGAAAGATGATGCGTGCTTATTATGATAACAAATGGCGCAACGGTGTTGCCATAGCAACACTGCAAAGTCAGATATTTGTGACAAAAAAACAAACTGCTACAACTTTGCGAAACTGAGTCCAATCTGAACCAAACTTGCTAGGATTGATGATAGTCTGGCCCTGAAGACACCTATTTGAAAATATTCACTTTCAAAAACAGCGCCCCCTTGTGACAGCAGCCACTATGACACCTGATATTTGAATGAACTTGTCCTAGAGTTTTTGTGCGATCACCTTGAAAATTAGTGAGGTCACTGTGAACAAGTTGCCGAGCATAAGTTACTGAAAGCTTTTTAAAATGTCGCTCGGTGAACGAGATAGGGGGCGCCAAAGTTGGTGTTCATTCATATTTTTCACAACAAAAGGAAAAACTCTTACAACCCGTAAAACTTGTCCTCCTGAGGAGCACGTTGAATGTACATGCACGAAACTTGGTACTCACGCGTTCGTTAGGTCCAGACGGTCAAAAAAGTCAGCGTAGCCGAACCTCTAAAACGAACAGGAAAGCCGCCATTTTGGATTGAAAGTACATTTTTTGCAGATTTTGGCCATTTCGCACCAATGGTATGTGAACGCACTTGTCATAGAGCTTTAATTCGATCACCTTCAAACTGGTTGAGGTCACTGTGAATAAGTTGAGGATCTAAAGTTATTAAAAGTTTTTTAAAATGTCACATGGTTTTTGAGATAGGGGGCGCCAAAGTTGGCGTTCATTCATATTTTTCACAACAAAAGGCGAAACTCTTACAACCCGTAAAACTTGTCCTCCTGAGGAGCACGTTTAATGTACATGCACTACACTTGGTACTCACGCGTTCCTTAGGTCGGGATGGTCAAAAAATTCAAAGCAGCCTATGCTCTAAAACGAACGGGAAAGCCGCCATCTTGGATTGAAAGTAAATTTTTTGCAGATTTTGGCCATTTCGCACCAATGGTATGTGAACGCACTTGTCATAGAGCTTTCATGGGATCACCTTCAAATTTTGTGAGGTCACTGTGGACAAGTTGAGGATCCAAAGGTATCAAAATCTATTCATTAAATTTCACGGCGAACAAGAAGAAGGGCGGCAAAGTTGGCGAAAATCACGATTCCTCGCAACACACAACAATCTCTCATAACTTTGCCATGGAAGGTCAGATATTAACCAAACTAGTGACAATCGATGATGGGCCCTTGCTAAAGATGTCTATGAAAAAACTGTAAATTTTGAAAACATCGCCTCCTGGTGGTGGCAAACAATAGGAAGTCTGGTATTTCGCAACACACAACAAACTCTTATAACTGTGCGATTGAAGGTCAGATCTTAACCAAACTAATGATGATCGATGATGGGCTTTTGCTAAAGATGCCTATGCAAAAACTGTAAATTTTGGAAACAGCGCCACCTGGTGGTAACAGAAAGTACAAGTTCCCAATTTCCCTTATAACTTTAACAAATTTCCTTGTATCAAACTCAAAATTTGGGAAAACATTCAAAACACATGGTAGATTATGCGTGCCTAATATGATAACAAATTGTTCAACAGTGTTGCAATGACAACACTGCAAAGTCAGATATTTGCGACAACAAACAAACTGCTACCACTTTGCAAATGCTATTCCAATCTGAACCAAACTTGATAGGATTGATGATATTCAATCCCTGAAGATGCCTATATGAAAATATTCACTTTCAAAAACAGTGCCCCCTGTTGACGGCAGACAATATGACGTCTGGTATTTCGCTACAACAACAAACTCTTATGACTTTGCGATGGAAGGTCAGATCTTAACCAAACTCGTGACGATCGATGATGGGATCTTGCTGAAGATGCTTATGCAAAAACTGTACATTTTCAACACAGCGCCTTCTGGTGGTAACAGAAAATACAAGTTCACAATTTCCCTTATAACTTTAACAAATTTCATTCTATCATATTCAAAATGAATGAAAACATGTAAAACACATGGTAGATGATGCTTGCTGAATATGATAACAAATCGTTCAACGGTGTTGACATAAGAACACTGCACAGGATCAACTCTACTGAGTGGTTCGTCAGTGCAGTAACCTTTGTTCGCCACATGATGGAGGCATTTGCCTACAAATCTATCAAATCTAACATTTACAGTTTCTCATGCTGCTCTGAAAGGGAAAGATGGGGCAAAAGGTACTGCAAGAGGGGCCAAGGAAAAAAAACCCAGGGAAAATGGGAAGAGCGAAAAAGTAACAGAGGGAAAAAAGAGAAAATGCACCCTAGTTATGTAAGTTAAGGTACCTTCCCTAAACACGTTTACGGACACGCCTTTCACCCAACACGAAGACTGCCATTTTAAAAGGACACGCCTGACATTGCGCGGGGATGCAGCTGAAAATAACCAGTACCGCAAGCGGTGAATGAACGGAAGATGAGGAAGAGGACTCGCGCTGCGACGTGGACGCACGGGGACTCGCGAGCCGTGAAGCTCGAACCCGTTGATTACCGCTTGCGGTACTAGTTATTATTATTAGGGTTCGAGCAACAAGGTTGCAAGAACCCTCTTGAAACTGGAAGGATTATTAGGGTTCGAGCAACAAGGTTGCAAGAACCCTATTGAAACTGTGAAGATTATTCTTATTATTAGGGTTCGAGCAACAAGGTTGCAAGAACCCTATTGAAACTGTGAAGATTATTCTTATTATTATTATTATTATTATTATTCCTCTAAATGAATCGCCTTTTTGAGGCCTTTCCCATACACGAAAACTCACCAATTTTTGCGAGTGCATCAAACCTGGTGTAAATTTACGTCTGATAGTACTTCGGGGACACTGCGTACAAAATTGAAAGTGGGCGGGGCTTACGAAAATGAAAAACAGCTTTCATCAGGCCGATTTTTCTCGTGTTTCACGTACATGCACGAAAGTCGGTACACATGTTAAACATGTCAGGACGGTCCAAAAAGTCCGTGCTAGCGCCGCTGTAAGTCCTACAGGAAGGCCGCCATCTTGGGTTGAACAACCATTTTTGGCCTATTTTGGCCATTTCGCACCATGGGTATTTGAACGAACTTGTCCCAGAGCTTACATGGGATCACGTTCAAACTTGGTGAGGTCACTGTGGACAAGTTGAGGATCTAAAGTTCCTGAAAACTTTTTAATAAGTATCATGGCGTACGAGAAAGGGGGCGTCAAAGTTGGTGAAAATTTAAGATTTTCGCCACAGGCAACACAACTCTTATAACTTTGCGATAGAAGGTCCGATCTTAACCAAACTTGTGGCGATCGATGATGGGCCCTTGCTGAAGATGCCTATGCAAAAACTGTTAAGTTTGTAAACATCGCCTCCTGGTGGTGGCAGAAAATCTAAAAAAAAAAGTTACTTTTACAATTTCGGGAATAACTTTTACAGAAATGATTGTATCAAACTCAAAATTGGTTAAAAGATTCTAAACACATGGTAGACTATGCGTGCTCAATATGATGGCGTATCGTTACATGATGTTGCCATGGTAATGATGCAAAGTCGGATTTTTGCGACAAAAAAACAAACTGCTACCACTTTGCGAATCCTTGTCCAATCTGAACCAAACTTGCCATGATTGATGATAGTCCGGCCCTGAAGACACCTATATGAAAATATTCACTTTCAAAAACAGCACCCCCTGGTGACGGAGACAATATGACCTCTGGTATTTGAATGAATTAATCCTAGAGTTCTTGTGCGATCACCTTTAAACTTGGTCAGGTCACTGTGAACCAGTTGAGGAACTTAAGTTATCAAAAGTTTTTTAAAATGTCTCATGGTGTACGAGATAGGGGGCGCCAAAGTGGGTGTAAATTCCTATTTTTCACAACAAAAAGCGAAACTCTTATAACTTTGTGATGGAAGATCCAATCCCAACCAAACTTCCTATGATTGATAATGGGTAGTTGCTGAAGGCGACTATATTGCCGAAAACAATAAATTTTGAAAACAGCGCCTCCTGGTGGTGGTAGAAAATACAAAAAAAAAAAAACTGTCACAACTTTGCCAATCCTGGTCCAATCTGAGCCAAACTTGCTAGGATTGTTGATAGTCTGGCCCTGAACAAACCTATGTGAAAATATTTCATGTCAAAATCAGCGCCCCCTGGTGAAAGTGGACGGGCCAAAAAACTGCTCCAACCCCTAAAACTTGTGGTCCTGAGGAGCACGTTTAATGTTCATGCACGAAACTTGGTACACGCCTTCCTTAGGTCGGGCCGGTCAAAAAAGTCAGCGTAGCCTATGCTCTAAAACGAACAGGAAAGCCGCCATCTTGGATTGAAAGTAAATGCTTTGCTGATTTTGGCCATTTCGCACCAATGATATTTGAACAGATTTGTCCTAGAACTTTCATGGGATCACCTTCAAACTTGGTGAGGTCACTTTGGACAAGTTGAGGATCCAAAGGTATCAAAATCTTTTCAATAGGTATTATGGCGTAAGAGTAAGGGGCGGGCAAAGTTGGTGAACATTTTAATGTTTCGCCACAGGCAACAAAACTCTTATAACTTTGCGATAGAAGGTCACATCCCAACCAAATTACCTAGGGTTGATGATGGACCATTGCTGAAGAAGTCTGTGAAAAAAACGTAAATTTTGAGCACAGTGCCTCCTTGTGGTAACAAAATATACAAAAAAAAACAATTTCGCTTATAACTTTTACAGAGTTAATCGTATCAAACTCAAAAATTGGGAAAACATTTAAAACACATGTTCGATGATGCGTGCTTAATATGATAACAAATCGTTCAACGGTGTTGCCACAGCAACACTGCAAAGTCAGATATTTGTGACAAAAAACAAACTGCTACAACTTTACGAATCCGAGTCCGATCTGAACCAAACTTGCTTGGATTGATGATAGTCCAGACCTGAAGACGCCTATATGAAAATATTCACTTTCAAAAACAGCGCCCCCTGGTGACAGCAGACACTATGACGCCTGGTATTTGAATGAACTAGTCCTACAGCTTTTGTGCGATCACCTTTAAACTTTGTGAGGTCACTGTGGACAAGTTGAGGATCTAAAGTTATTAAAAGTTTTTCAAAATGTCGCATGGTTTTCGAGATAGGGGGAGCCAAAGTTGGCGTTCATTCATATTTCTCACAACAAAAGGCAAAACTCTTACAACCCGTAAAACTTGTCCTCCTGAGGATCACGTTGAATGTACATGCATGAAACTTGGTACTCACGCGTTCCTTAGGTCCAGACGGTCAAAAAAGTCAGCGTAGCCGAAGCTCTAAAGCGAACAGGAAAGCCGCCATCTTGGATTGAAAGTAAATTTTTGGGAGATTTTGGCCATTTCGCACCAATGGTATGTGAACTAACTTGTCATAGAGCTTTTGTGCGATCACCTTTAAACTTTGTGAGGTCACTGTGGACAAGTTGAGGATCTAAAGTTATTAAAAGTTTTTCAAAATGTCCCATGGTTTTCGAGATAGGGGGCGCCAAAGTTGGCGTTCATTCATATTTCTCACAACAAAAGGCAAAACTCTTACAACCCGTAAAACTTGTCCTCCTGAGGAGCACGTTTAATGTACATGCACTAAACTTGGTACTCACGCGTTCCTTAGGTCGGGACGGTCAAAAAATTCAAAGCAGCCTAAGCTCTGAAACGAACAGGAAAGCCGCCATCTTGGATTGAAAGTACATTTTTAGCAGATTTTTGCCATTTCGCACCAATGGTATGTGAACGCACTTGTCAAAGAGCTTTAATGGGATCACCTTCAAACTTTGTGAGGTCACTGTGGACAAGTTGAGGATCCAAAGGTATCAAAATCTTTTCATTAAGTATCACGGCGAACAAGAAGAAGGTCAGGAAAGTTGGCGAAAATCACGATTCCTCGCAACACACAACAATCTCTTATAACTTTGCCATGGAAGGTCAGATATTAACTAAACAAGTGACAATCGATGATGGGCCCTGGCTAAAGATGTCTATGCAAAAACTGTACATTTTGAAAACATCGCCCCCTGTTGACGGCAGACAATATGACGTCTGGTATTTTGCTACAACAACAAACTCTTATAACTTTGCGATGAAAGGTTAGATCTTAACCAAACTAGTGACGATCGATGATGGGATCTTGCTGAAGATGCTTATGCAAAAACTGTACATTTTAAAAACAGCGCCTTCTGGTGGTAACGGAAAATACAATTTCACAATTTCCCTTATAACTTTAACAAATTTCATTGTATCATACTCAAAATGAATGAAAACATGTAAAACACATGGTAGATGATGCTTGCTGAATATGATAACAAATCGTTCAACGGTGTTGACATAAGAACACTGCACAGGACCCACTCTAATGAGTGGTTTGTCAGTGCAGTAACCTTTGTTCGCCACATGATGGAGGCATTTGCCTACAAATCTATCAAATCTAACATTTACAGTTTCTCATGCTGCTCTGAAAGGGAAAGATGGGGCAAAAGGTACTGAAAGAGGGGCCAAGGAAAAAAAAAACAGGGAAAATGGGAAGAGAGAAAAAGTAACAGAGGGAAAAAAGAGAAAATGCACCCTAAATTCTTATACCATCAGATGTTCTATCACAAAAATAACTAGTTATTTCTAAAATTCAGCTTCAATTCTGATACCATCATTTGTTTTTCACAAAAATAACAACTTATAGATGAAATCACACTGTTAGACCTCAGACCCGCCCTGAACATGTCTGTAAAGGATGACCTCCTTACAGGAAGTACAACTCCCGAAACAGGAAGTAAAGTCTGACATTCTCCGATCCACCTGAAACTTGTTAACTTGTTATGTAAGTCAAGGTACCTTCCCTAAACACGTTTACGGACACGCCTTTCACCCAACAGGAAGACGGCCATTTTAAAAGGACACGCCTGACATTGCGCGGGGATGCAGCTGAAAATAACCAGTACCACAAGCGGTGAATGAACGGAAGATGAGGAAGAGGACTCGCGCTGCGACGTGGACGCACGGGGACTCGCGAGCCGTCAAGCTCGAACCCGTCAATTACCGCTTGCGGTACTAGTTATTATTATTCCTCTAAATGAATCGCCTTTTTGAGGCCTTTCCCATACACGAAAACTCACCAATTTTTGCGAGTGCATCAAACCTGGTGTAAATTTACGTCTGATAGTACTTCGGGGACACTGCGTACAAAATTGAAAGTGGGCGGGGCTTACGAAAATGAAAAACAGCTTTCATCAGGCCGATTTTTCTCGTGTTTCACGTACATGCACGAAAGTCGGTACACATGTTAAACATGTCAGGACGGTCCAAAAAGTCCGTGCTAGCACCGCTGTAAGTCCTACAGGAAGGCCGCCATCTTGGGTTGAACGACCATTTTTGGCCTATTTTGGCCATTTCGCACCATGGGTATTTGAACGAACTTGTCCCAGAGCTTACATGGGATCACGTTCAAACTTGGTGAGGTCACTGTGGACAAGTTGAGGATCTAAAGTTCCTGAAAACTTTTTAATAAGTATCATGGCGTACGAGAAAGGGGGCGCAAAGTTGGTGAAAATTTAAGATTTTCGCCACAGGCAACACAACTCTTATAACTTTGCGATGGAAGGTCCGATCTTAACCAAACTTGTGGCGATTGATGATGGGCCCTTGCTGAAGAGGCCTATGCAAAAACTGTCAAGTTTGTAAACATCGCCTCCTGGTGGTGGCAGAAAATTAAAAAAAAAAGTTACTTTTACAATTTTGGGAATAACTTTTACAGAGATTATCGTATCAAACTCAAAATTGGTAAAAATCACCCAAAACACAAGGTAGATGATGCATGCTCAATATGATGGCGTAGAGTTACATGATGTTGCCATGTTAATGATGCAAAGTCGGATTTTTGCGACAAAAAAACAAACTGCTACAACTTTGCGAATCCTAGTCCAATCTGAACCAAACTTGCTAGGATTGATGATAGTCCAGCCCTGAAGACGTCTATATGAAAATATTCACTTTCAAAAACAGCACCCCCTGGTGACGGAGACAATATGACCTCTGGTATTTGAAGGAATTAATCCTAGAGTTCTTGTGCGATCACCTTTAAACTCGGTGAGGTCACTGTGAACCAGTTGAGGAGCTTAAGTTATCAAAAGTTTTTTAAAATGTCTCATGGTGTACGAGATAGGGGGCGCCAAAGTGGGTGTAAATTCCTATTTTTCACAACAAAAAGCAAAACTCTTATAACTTTGCGATGGAAGATCCAATCCCAACCAAACTTCCTATGATTGATAATGGGTAGTTGCTGAAGGCGACTATATTGCCGAAA
Organism: Solea senegalensis; assembly: GCF_019176455.1. Lineage (NCBI taxonomy): Eukaryota > Metazoa > Chordata > Actinopteri > Pleuronectiformes > Soleidae > Solea > Solea senegalensis. Next base: position 11,299 of record NW_025320730.1, read on the forward strand.
ACAATACATTTTGAAAACAGCGCCTCCTGGTGGTGGTAGAAAATACTACAAAAAAAAAACTGTTACAACTTTGCCAATCCTGGTCCAATCTGAACCAAACTTGCTAGGATTGTTGATAGTCTGGCCCTGAACAAACCTATGTGAAAATATTTCAAGTCAAAATCAGCGCCCCTGGTGAAAGTGGACGGGCCAAAAAACTGCTCCACCCCCTAAAACCTGTGGTCCTGAGGAGCACGTTTAATGTACATGCACAAAACTTGGTACACGCGTTCCTTAGGTCACGCCGGTCAAAAAAGTCAGCGTAGCCTATGCTCTAAAACGAACAGGAAAGCCGCCATCTTGGATTGAAAGTAAATGCTTTGCTGATTTTGGCCATTTTGCACCAATGATATTTGAACAGATTTGTCCTAGAACTTTCATGGGATCACCTTCAAACTTGGTGAGGTCACTTTGGACAAGTTGAGGATCCAAAGGTATCAAAATCTTTTCAATAGGTATTATGGCGTAAGAGTAAGGGGCCGGCAAAGTTGGTGAAAATTTTAATGTTTCGCCACAGGCAACAAAACTCTTATAACTTTGCGATAGAAGGTCACATCCCAACCAAATTACCTAGGGTTGATGATGGACCTTTGCTGAAGAAGTCTGTGGAAAAACTGTACATTTTTAGCACAGCGCCTCCTTGTGGTAACAGAAAATCCAAAAAAAAACAATTTCGGTTATAACTTTTACAGAGTTAATCGTATCAAACTCAAAAATTGGGAAAACATTCAAAACACATGGTCGATTATGCGTGCTTTATATGATAACAAATCGTTCAACGGTGTTGCCACAGCAACACTGCAAAGTCAGATATTTGTGACAAAAACAAACTGCTACAACTTTACGAATCCGAGTCCGATCTGAACCAAACTTGCTCTGATTGATGATAATCTGGCCCTGAAGACGCCTATATGAAAATATTCTCTTTCAAAAACAGCGCCCCCTGGTGACAGCAGACACTATGACACCTGATATTTGAATGAACTAATCCTAGAGTTTTTATGCTATCACCTTGAAAATTAGTGAGGTCACTGTGAACAAGTTGCCGAGCATAAGTTCCTGAAAACTTTTTAAAATATCGCTCGGTGTACGAGATACGGGGCGCCAAAGTTGGTTTTCATTCATATTTTTCACAACAAAAGGTGAAACTCTTACAACCCGTAAAACTTGTCCTCCTGAGGAGCACGTTGAATGTACATGCACAAAACTTGGTACTCACGCGTTCCTTAGGTCCAGACGGTCAAAAAAGTCAGCGTAGCCAAAGCTCTAAAACAAACAGGAAAGCCGCCATCTTGGATTGAAAGTACATTTTTTGCAGATTTTGGCCATTTCGCACCAATGGTATGTGAACGCACTTGTCATAGAGCTTTCATGGGATCACCTTCAAACTTGCTGAGGGCACTGTGGACAAGTTGAGGATCTAAAGTTCCTGAAAACTTTTTAATAAGTATCATGGCGTACGAGAAAGGGGGCGTCAAAGTTGGTGAAAATTTAAGATTTTCGCCACATGCAACAAAACTCTTATAACTTTGCTATAGAAGGTCCGATATTAACCAAACAAGTGACAATCGATGATGGGCCCTTGCTAAAGATGTCTATGCAAAAACTGTAAATTTTGAAAACATCGCCTCCTGGTGGTGGCAAACACTAGGAAGTCTGGTATTTCGCAACACACAACAAACTCTTATAACTTTGAGATTGAAGGTCAGATCTTAACCAAACTTGTGATGATAGATGATGGGCTTTTGCTAAAGATGCCTATGCAAAAACTGTAAATTTTGGAAACAGCGCCACCTGGTGGTAACAGAAAGTACAAGTTCACAATTTCCCTTCTAACTTTAACAAATTTCCTTGTATCAAACTCAAAATTTGGGAAAACATTCAAAACACATGGTAGATGATGCGTGCCTAATATGATAACAAATTGTTCAACAGTGTTGCAATGACAACACTGCAAAGTCAGATATTTGCGACAAAAAACAAACTGCTACCACTTTGCGAATGCTATTCAAATCCGAACCAAACTTGCTAGGATTGATGATAGTCAATCCCTGAAGATGCCTGTATGAAAATATTCACTTTCAAAACCAGTGCCCCCTGTTGACGGCAGACAATATGACGTCTGGTATTTCGCTACAACAACAAACTCTTATAACTTTGCGATGGAAGGTCAGATCTTAACCAAACTCGTGACGATCGATGATGGGATCTTGCTGAAGATACTTGTGCAAAAACTGTACATTTTGAAAACAGCGCCTTCTGGTGGTAACATAAAATACAAGTTCACAATTTCCCTTATAACTTTAACAAATTTCATTGTATCATACTCAAAATGAATGAAAACATGTAAAACACATGGTAGATGATGCTTGCTGAATATGATAACAAATCGTTCAACGGTGTTGACATAAGAACACTGCACAGGATCCACTCTACTGAGTGGTTCGTCAGTGCAGTAACCTTTGTTTGCCACATGATGGAGGCATTTGCCTACAAATCTATCAAATCTAACATTTACAGTTTCTCATGCTGCTCTGAAAGGGAAAGATGGGGCAAAAGGTACTGCAAGAGGGGCCAAGGGAAAAAAAAACAGGGAAAATGGGAAGAGCGAAAAAGTAACAGAGGGAAAAAAGAGAAAATGCACCCTAAATTCTTATACCATCAGATGTTCTATCACAAAAATAACTAGTTATTTCTAAAATTCAGCTTCAATTCTGATACCATCAGTTGTTTTTCACAAAAATAACAACTTATAGACAAAATCACACTGTTGGACCTCAGACCTCAGCCCGGCCCTGAACATGTCTGTAAAGGATGACCTCCTTACAGGAAGTACAACTCCCGAAACAGGAAGTAATGTCTGACATTCTCCGATCCACACGAAACTTATTATGTAAGTCAAGGTACCTTCCCTAAACATGTTTACAAACACGCCTTTCACCCAACAGGGATGCAGCTGAAAATAACCAGTACCACAAGCAGTGAATGAACGGAAGATGAGGAAGAGCACTCGCGCTGCAACGTGGACGCACAGGGACTCGCGAGCCGTCAAGCTCGAACCCGTTGATTACCGCTTGCGGTACTAGTTAGGGTTCGAGCAACTTGGTTGCGCAAGAACCCTATTATAATCGCTAAGATTATTCTTATTAGGGTTCGAGCAACTTGGTTGCAAGAACCCTATTGTAATCGCTAGGATTATTCTTATTATTAGGGTTCGAGCAACAATGTTGCGCAAGAACCCTATTGTAATCGTAAGAGTTATTCTTCTTCTTCTTCTTCCGCCTACCAAATGAATCGCATTTTTGAGGCCCTGAACATGCCCCAAAACTCACCAATTTTTGCAAGCGCATCAGACCTGGTGTAAATTTACGTTTGTTAGTGTTTCGGGGAATGTGCGTTAAAAAATGAAAGTGGGCGGGACAAATAACTGCTCCACCCCCTAAATATTGTGGGCCTGAAGAGCATGTTTAATGTACATGCACGAAACTTGGTACACGCGTTCCTTAGGTCGGGCGGGTCAAAAAAGTCAGCGTAGCCGAAGCTCTAAAACGAACAGGAAAGCCGCCATCTTGGATTGAAAATTCATTTTTTGCCGATTTTGGCCATATCGCACCATCGGTATTTGAACGAACTTGTCCTAGAGCTTACATGGGATCACGTTCAAACTTGGTGAGGTCACTTTGGACAAGTTGAGGATCTAAAGTTGCTAAAAACTTTTTAATAAGTATCATGGCGTACGAGAAAGGGGCCGGCAAAGTTGGTGAAAATTTTTATTTTTAGCCACAGGCAACAAAACTCTTATAACTTTGCGATAGAAGGTCACTTCCCAACCAAATTACCTAGGGTTGATGATGGACCATTGCTGAAGAAGTCTGTGGAAAAACTGTACATTTTTAGCACAGCGCCTCCTTGTGGTAACAGAAAATACAAAAAATACACAATTTCGGTAATAACTTTTACATATTTAATCGTATCAAACTCAAAATTTGTGACAACATTTAAAACACATGAAAGATGATGCGTGCTTATTATGATAACAAATGGCGCAACGGTGTTGCCATAGCAACACTGCAAAGTCAGATATTTGTGACAAAAAAACAAACTGCTACAACTTTGTGAAACTGAGTCCAATCTGAACCAAACTTGCTAGGATTGATGATAGTCTGGCCCTGAAGACACCTATTTGAAAATATTCACTTTCAAAAACAGCGCCCCCTTGTGACAGCAGCCACTATGACACCTGATATTTGAATGAACTTGTCCTAGAGTTTTTGTGCGATCACCTTGAAAATTGGTGAGGTCACTGTGAACAAGTTGCCGAGCATAAGTTACTGAAAGCTTTTTAAAATGTCGCTCGGTGTACGAGATAGGGGGCGCCAAAGTTGGTGTTCATTCATATTTTTCACAACAAAAGGCAAAACTCTTACAACCCGTAAAACTAGTCCTCCTGAGGAGCACGTTGAATGTACATGCACGAAACTTGGTACTCACGCGTTCGTTAGGTCAAGACGGTCAAAAAAGTCAGCGTAGCCGAACCTCTAAAACGAACAGGAAAGCCGCCATTTTGGATTGAAAGTACATTTTTCGCAGATTTTGGCCATTTCGCACCAATGGTATGTGAACGCACTTGTCATAGAGCTTTAATTCGATCACCTTCAAACTGGTTGAGGTCACTGTGAATAAGTTGAGGATCTAAAGTTATTAAAAGTTTTTTAAAATGTCACATGGTTTATGAGATAGGGGGCGCCAAAGTTGGCGTTCATTCATATTTTTCACAACAAAAGGCGAAACTCTTACAACCCGTAAAACTTGTCCTCCTGAGGAGCACGTTTAATGTACATGCACTAAACTTGGTACTCACGCGTTCCTTAGGTCAGGACGGTCAAAAAATTCAAAGCAGCCTATGCTCTAAAACGAACGGGAAAGCCGCCATCTTGGATTGAAAGTACATTTTTTGCAGATTTTGGCCATTTCGCACCAATGGTATGTGAACGCACTTGTCATAGAGCTTTCATGGGATCACCTTGAAACTTTGTGAGGTCACTGTGAACAAGTTGAGGATCCAAAGGTATCAAAATCTTTTCATTAAGTATCACGGCGAACAAGAAGAAGGTCAGGAAAGTTGGCGAAAATCACGATTCCTCGCAACACACAACAATCTCTTATAACTTTGCCATGGAAGGTCAGATAGTAACCAAACAAGTGACAATCGATGATGGGCCCTTGCTAAAGATGTCTATGCAAAAACTGTAAATTTTGAAAACATCGCCTCCTGGTGGTGGCAAACACTAGGAAGTCTGGTATTTCGCAACACACAACAAACTCTTATAACTTTGCGATTGAAGGTCAGATCTTAACCAAACTTGTGATGATCGATGATGGGCTTTTGCTGAAGATGCCTATGCAAAAACTGTAAATTTTGGAAACAGCGCCACCTGGTGGTAACAGAAAGTACAAGTTCACAATTTCCCTTATAACTTTAACAAATTTCCTTGTATCAAACTCAAAATTTGGGAAAACATTCCAAACACATGGTAGATGATGCGTGCCTAATATGATAACAAATTGTTCAACAGTGTTGCCATGACAACACTACAAAGTCAGATATTTGCGACAAAAAACAAACTGCTACCACTTTGCGAATGCTATTCCAATCTGAACCAAACTTGCTAGGATTGATAATAGTCAATCCCTGAAGATGCCTATATGAAAATATTCATTTTCAAAAACAGTGCCCCCTGTTGACGGCAGACAATATGACGTCTGGTATTTCGCTACAACAACAAACTCTTATAACTTTGCGATGGAAGGTCAGATCTTAACCAAACTCGTGACGACCGATGATGGGATCTTGCTGAAGATGCTTATGCAAAAACTGTACATTTTGAAAACAGCGCCTTCTGGTGGTAACAGAAAATACAAGTTCACAATTTCCCTTATAACTTTAACAAATTTCATTGTATCATACTCAAAATGAATGAAAACATGTAAAACACATGGTAGATGATGCTTGCTGAATATGATAACAAATCGTTCAACGGTGTTGACATAAGAACACTGCACAGGATCTACTCTACTGAGTGGTTCGTCAGTGCAGTAACCTTTGTTCGCCACATGATGGAGGCATTTGCCTACAAATCTATCAAATCTAACATTTACAGTTTCTCATGCTGCTCTGAAAGGGAAAGATGGGGCAAAAGGTACTGCAAGAGGGGCCAAGGAAAAAAAAAAACAGGGAAAATGGGAAGAGAGAAAAAGTAACAGAGGGAAAAAAGAGAAAATGCACCCTAAATTCTTATACCATCAGATGTTCTATCACAAAAATAACTAGTTATTTCTAAAATTCAGCTTCAATTCTGATACCATCAGTTGTTTTTCACAAAAATAACAACTTATAGACAAAATCACACTGTTAGACCTCAGACCTCAGACCGGCCCTGAACATGTCTGTAAAGGATGACCTCCTTACAGGAAGTACAACTCCCGAAACAGGAAGTAATGTCTGACATTCTCCGATCCACACGAAACTTATTATGTAAGTCAAGGTACCTTCCCTAAACATGTTTACGGACACGCCTTTCACCCAACAGGAAGACGGCCATTTTAAACGGACACGCCTGACATTGCGCGGGGATGCAGCTGAAAATAACCAGTACCACAAGCGGTGAATGAACGGAAGATGAGGAAGAGGACTCGCGCTGCGACGTGGACGCACGGGGACTCGCGAGCCGTCAAGCTCGAACCCGTTGATTACCGCTTGCGGTACTAGTTATTATTATTATTCCTCTAAATGAATCGCCTTTTTGAGGCCTTTCCCATACACGAAAACTCACCAATTTTTGCGAGTGCATCAAACCTGGTGTAAATTTACGTCTGATAGTACTTCGGGGACACTGCGTACAAAATTGAAAGTGGGCGGGGCTTACGAAAATGAAAAACAGCTTTCATCAGGCCGATTTTTCTCGTGTTTCACGTACATGCACGAAAGTCGGTACACATGTTAAACATGTCAGGACGGTCCAAAAAGTCCGTGCTAGCGCCGCTGTAAGTCCTACAGGAAGGCCGCCATCTTGGGTTGAACGACCATTTTTGGCCTATTTTGGCCATTTCGCACCATGGGTATTTGAACGAACTTGTCCCAGAGCTTACATGGATCACGTTCAAACTTGGTGAGGTCACTGTGGACAAGTTGAGGATCTAAAGTTCCTGAAAACTTTTTAATAAGTATCATGGCGTACGAGAAAGGGGGCGTCAAAGTTGGTGAAAATTTAAGATTTTCGCCACAGGCAACACAACTCTTATAACTTTGCGATGGAAGGTCCGATCTTAACCAAACTTGTGGCGATTGATGATGAGCCCTTGCTGAAGAGGCCTATGCAAAAACTGTCAAGTTTGTAAACATCGCCTCCTGGTGGTGGCAGAAAATTAAAAAAAAAAGTTACTTTTACAATTTCGGGAATAACTTTTACAGAGATTATCGTATCAAACTCAAAATTGGTAAAAATCACCCAAAACACAAGGTAGATGATGCATGCTCAATATGATGGCGTAGAGTTACATGATGTTGCCATGGTAATGATGCAAAGTCGGATTTTTGCGACAAAAAAACAAACTGCTACAACTTTGCGAATCCTAGTCCAATCTGAACCAAACTTGCTAGGATTGATGATAGTCCAGCCCTGAAGACGTCTATATGAAAATATTCACTTTCAAAAACAGCACCCCCTGGTGACGGAGACAATATGACCTCTGGTATTTGAAGGAATTAATCCTAGAGTTCTTGTGCGATCACCTATAAACTCGGTGAGGTCACTGTGAACCAGTTGAGGAGCTTAAGTTATCAAAAGTTTTTTAAAATGTCTCATGGTGTACGAGATAGGGGGCGCCAAAGTGGGTGTAAATTCCTATTTTTCACAACAAAAAGCAAAACTCTTATAACTTTGCGATGGAAGATCCAATCCCAACCAAACTTCCTATGATTGATAATGGGTAGTTGCTGAAGGCGACTATATTGCCGAAAACAATACATTTTGAAAACAGCGCCTCCTGGTGGTGGTAGAAAATACTACAAAAAAAAACTGTTACAACTTTGCCAATCCTGGTCCAATCTGAACCAAACTTGCTAGGATTGTTGATAGTCTGGCCCTGAACAAACCTATGTGAAAATATTTCAAGTCAAAATCAGCGCCCCCTGGTGAAAGTGGACGGGCCAAAAAACTGCTCCACCCCCTAAAACCTGTGGTCCTGAGGAGCACGTTTAATGTACATGCACAAAACTTGGTACACGCGTTCCTTAGGTCACGCCGGTCAAAAAAGTCAGCGTAGCCTATGCTCTAAAACGAACAGGAAAGCCGCCATCTTGGATTGAAAGTAAATGCTTTGCTGATTTTGGCCATTTTGCACCAATGATATTTGAACAGATTTGTCCTAGAACTTTCATGGGATCACCTTCAAACTTGGTGAGGTCACTTTGGACAAGTTGAGGATCCAAAGGTATCAAAATCTTTTCAATAGGTATTATGGCGTAAGAGTAAGGGGCCGGCAAAGTTGGTGAAAATTTTAATGTTTCGCCACAGGCAACAAAACTCTTATAACTTTGCGATAGAAGGTCACATCCCAACCAAATTACCTAGGGTTGATGATGGACCTTTGCTGAAGAAGTCTGTGGAAAAACTGTACATTTTTAGCACAGCGCCTCCTTGTGGTAACAGAAAATCCAAAAAAAAACAATTTCGGTTATAACTTTTACAGAGTTAATCGTATCAAACTCAAAAATTGGGAAAACATTCAAAACACATGGTCGATTATGCGTGCTTTATATGATAACAAATCGTTCAACGGTGTTGCCACAGCAACACTGCAAAGTCAGATATTTGTGACAAAAAACAAACTATTACAACTTTACGAATCCGAGTCCGATCTGAACCAAACTTGCTCTGATTGATGATAATCTGGCCCTGAAGACGCCTATATGAAAATATTCTCTTTCAAAAACAGCGCCCCTGGTGACAGCAGACACTATGACACCTGATATTTGAATGAACTAATCCTAGAGTTTTTATGCTATCACCTTGAAAGTTGGTGAGGTCACTGTGAACAAGTTGCCGAGCATAAGTTCCTGAAAGCTTTTTAAAATATCGCTCGGTGTACGAGATAGGGGGAGCCAAAGTTGGTGTTCATTCATATTTTTCACAACAAAAGGTGAAACTCTTACAACCCGTAAAACTTGTCCTCCTGAGGAGCACGTTGAATGTACATGCACAAAACTTGGTACTCACGCGTTCCTTAGGTCCAGACGGTCAAAAAAGTCAGCGTAGCTGAACCTCTAAAACGAACAGGAAAGCCGCCATCTTGGATTGAAAGTACATTTTTTGCAGATTTTGGCCATTTCGCACCAATGGTATGTGAACGCACTTGTCATAGAGCTTTGAAGGGATCACCTTCAAACTGGGTGAGGTCACTGTGGACAAGTTGAGGATCTAAAGTTATTAAAAGTTCTCTAAAATGTCACATGGTTTTTGAGATAGGGGGCGCCAAAGTTGGCGTTCATTCATATTTTTCACAACAAAAGGCGAAACTCTTACAACCCGTAAAACTTGTCCTCCTGAGGAGCACGTTTAATGTACATGCACTAAACTTGGTACTCACGCGTTCCTTAGGTCGGGACGGTCAAAAAATTCGAAGCACCCTATGCTCTAAAACGAATGGGAAAGCCGCCATCTTGGATTGAAAGTAAATTTTTTGCAGATTTTGGCCATTTCGCACCAATGGTATGTGAACGCACTTGTCATAGAGCTTTCATGGGATCACCTTCAAACTTGGTGAGGTCACTGTGGACAAGTTGAGGATCCAAAGGTATCAAAATCTTTTCATCAAGTATCACGGCAAACAAGAAGAAGGGCGGCAAAGTTGGCGAAAATCACGATTCCTCGCAACACACAACAATCACTTATAACTTTGTCATGGAAGGTCAGATATTAACCAAACAAGTGACAATCGATGATGGGCCCTTGCTAAAGATGTCTATGCAAAAACTGTAAATTTTGAAAACATCGCCTCCTGGTGGTGGCAAACACTAGGAAGTCTGGTATTTCGCAACACACAACAAACTCTTATAACTTTGCGATTGATGGTCAGATCTTAACCAAACTTGTGATGATCGATGATGGGCTTTTGCTAAAGATGCCTATGCAAAAACTGTAAATTTTGGAAACAGCGCCACCTGGTGGTAACAGAAAGTATAAGTTCACAATTTCCCTTATAACTTTAACAAATTTCCTTGTATCAAACTCAAAATTTGGGAAAACATTCAAAACACATGGTAGATGATGCGTGCCTAATATGATAACAAATTGTTCAACAATGTTGCAATGACAACACTGCAAAGTCAGATATTTGCGACAAAAAACAAACTGCTACCACTTTGCGAATGCTATTCTAATCTGAACCAAACTTGCTAGGATTGATGATAGTCAATCCCTGAAGATGCCTATATGAAAATATTCACTTTCAAAAACAGTGCCCCCTGTTGACGGCAGACAATATGACGTCTGGTATTTCGCTACAACAACAAACTCTTATAACTTTGCGATGGAAGGTCAGATCTTAACCAAACTTGTGATGATCGATGATGGGCTTTTGCTAAAGATGCTTATGCAAAAACTGTAAATTTTGGGAACAGCGCCACCTGGTGGTAACAGAAAGTACAAGTTCACAATTTCCCTTATAACTTTAACAAATTTCCTTGTATCAAACTCAAAATTTGGGAAAACATTTAAAACACATGGTAGATGATGCGTGCCTAATATGATAACAAATTGTTCAACAATGTTGCAATGACAACACTGCAAAGTCAGATATTTGCGACAAAAACAAACTGCTACCACTTTGCGAATGCTATTCCAATCTGAACCAAACTTGCTAGGATTGATGATAGTCAATCCCTGAAGATGCCTATATGAAAATATTCACTTTCAAAAACAGTGCCCCCTGTTGACGGCAGACAATATGACGTCTGGTATTTCGCTACAACAACAAACTCATGGGGACTCGCGAGCCGTCAAGCTCGAACCCGTTAATTACCGCTTGCGGTACTAGTTAGGGTTCGAGCAACTTGGTTGCAAGAACCCTATTGTAATCGCTAGGATTATTCTTATTATTAGGGTTCGAGCAACTTGGTTGCAAGAACCCTATTGAAACTGTGATGTTTATTAGGGTTCGAGCAACTTGGTTGCGCAAGAACCCTATTATAATCGCTAAGATTATTCTTATTATTATTCCTCCAAATGAATCGCGTTTTTGAGGCCTTTCCCATGCCCCAAAACTCACCAAATTTTGCAACCCCATCAGACCTGGTGTAAAATTACGTATATCAATGTTTCAAGGAATTTGCGTCAAAAAATGGAAGAGGGCGGGGCTAAAAACTGACGCAAAAAACTTCTATTAGGTCATCTGCTCTCTGGTTTAACGTACATGAACGAAACTTGGCACACATGTTCATGAGGTGGGGACGGGCAAAAAAGTCGATGACAACTTCCCTGTGAATCCTACAGGAAGGCCGCCATCTTGGATTGCACGCCAAAACAGAGGCGATTTTGGCCATTACGCACCATCGGTATTTGAACGAACTTGTCCCAGAGCTTACATGGGATCACCTTCAAACTTGGTGAGGTCACTGTGGACAAGTTGAGGAGCTTAAGTCATTGAAAGGTTTCTAATAAGTATCATGGTTTTCAAGATAGGGGGCGCCAAATTTGGAGTAAATTACCAATTTCTCGCAACGCACAACAAAACTCTTATAACTTTGCGATGGAAGGTCCGATCTTAACCAAACTTGTGGCGATCGATGATGGGCCCTTGCTGAAGATGCCATGCAAAAACTGTCAAGTTTGTAAACATCGCCTCCTGTTGGTGGTAGAACATCTAAAAAAAAAGTTACTTTTACAATTTCGGGAATAACTTTTACAGAAATTATTGTATCAAACTCAAAATTGGTTAAAGGACTCTAAACACAAGGTAGACTATGCGTGCTCAATATGATGGCGTATCGTTACATGATGTTGCCATGGTAATGATGCAAAGTCGGATTTTTGCGTCAAAAAAACAAACTGCTACAACTTTGCGAATCCTAGTCCAATCTGAACCAAACTTGCTAGGATTGATGATAGTCCAGCCCTGAAGACGTCTATATGAAAATATTCACTTTCAAAAACAGCACCCCCTGGTGCCGGAGACAATATGACCTCTGGTATTTGAATGAATTAATCCTAGAGTTCTTGTGCGATCACCTTTAAACTTGGTCAGGTCACTGTGAAGCAGTTGAGGAACTTAAGTTATCAAAAGTTTTTTAAAATGTCTCATGGTGTACGAGATAGGGGGCGCCAAAGTGGGTATAAATTCCTATTTTTCACAACAAAAAGCGAAACTCTTATAACTTTGCGATGGAAGATCCAATCCCAACCAAACTTCCTATGATTGATAATGGGTAGTTGCTGAAGGCGACTATATTGCCGAAAACAATACATTTTGAAAACAGCGCCTCCTGGTGGTGGTAGAAAATACAAAAAAAAAAAACTGTCACAACTTTGCCAATCCTGGTCTAATCTGAGCCAAACTTGCTAGGATTGTTGATAGTCTGGCCCTGAACAAACCTATGTGAAAATATTTCAAGTCAAAATCAGCGCCCCCTGGTGAAAGTGGACGGGCCAAAAACCTGCTCCAACCCCTAAAACTTGTGGTCCTGAGGAGCACGTTTAATGTACATGCATGAAACTTGGTACACGCGTTCCTTAGGTCGGGCCGGTCAAAAAAGTCAGCGTAGCCTATGCTCTAAAACGAACAGGAAAGCCGCCATCTTGGATTGAAAGTAAATGCTTTGCTGATTTTGACCATTTCACACCAATGATATTTGAACAGATTTGTCCTAGATCTTTCATGGGATCACCTTCAAACTTGGTGAGGTCACTTTGGACAAGTTGAGGATCCAAAGGTATCAAAATCTTTTCAATAGGTATTATGGCGTAAGAGTAAGGGGCCTGCAAAGTTGGTGAAAATTTTAATGTTTCGCCACAGGCAACAAAACTCTTATAACTTTGCGATAGAAGGTCACATCCCAACAAAATTACCTAGGGTTGATGATGGACCATTGCTGAAGAAGTCTGTGAAAAAAACGTAAATTTTGAGCACAGTGCCTCCTTGTGGTAACAAAATATACAAAAAAAAACAATTTCGGTTATAACTTTTACAGAGATAATCGTATCAAACTCAAAAATTGGGAAAACATTTAAAACACATGTTCGATGATGCCTGCTTAATATGATAACAAATCGTTCAACGGTGTTGCCACAGCAACACTGCAAAGTCAGATATTTGTGACAAAAAACACACTGCTACAACTTTACGAATCCGAGTCCGATCTGAACCAAACTTGCTTGGATTGATGATAGTCCAGCCCTGAAGACGCCTATATGAAAATATTCACTTTCAAAAACAGCGCCCCCTGGTGACAGCAGCCACTATGACGCCTGGTATTTGAATGAACTAGTCCTACAGCTTTTGTGCGATCACCTTTAAACTTTGTGAGGTCACTGTGGACAAGTTGAGGATCTAAAGTTATTAAAAGTTTTTCAAAATGTCGCATGGTTTTCGAGATAGGGGCGCCAAAGTTGGCGTTCATTCATATTTCTCACAACAAAAGGCAAAACTCTTACAACCCGTAAAACTTGTCCTCCTGAGGATCACGTTGAATGTACATGCATGAAACTTGGT
>NW_025320731.1:0-15722 GCF_019176455.1 Solea senegalensis
GGAATCGTGATTTTCGCCAACTTTGCCGCCCTTCTTCTTGTTCGCCGTGATACTTAATGAAAAGATTTTGATACCTTTTGATCCTCAACTTGTCCACAGTGACCTCACAAAGTTTGAAGGTGATCCCATTAAAGCTCTTTGACAAGTGCGTTCACATACCATTGGTGCGAAATGGCCAAAATCTGCTAAAAATGTACTTTCAATCCAAGATGGCGGCTTTCCTGTTCGTTTTAGAGCTTCGGCTGCTTTGAATTTTTTGACCGTCCCGACCTAAGGAACGCGTGAGTACCAAGTTTAGTGCATGTACATTAAACGTGCTCCTCAGGAGGACAAGTTTTACGGGTTGTAAGAGTTTTGCCTTTTGTTGTGAGAAATATGAATGAACGCCAACTTTGGCGCCCCCTATCTCGAAAACCATGGGACATTTTGAAAAACTTTTAATCACTTTAGATCCTCAACTTGTCCACAGTGACCTCACAAAGTTTAAAGGTGATCGCACAAAAGCTCTATGACAAGTTAGTTCACATACCATTGGTGCGAAATGGCCAAAATCTCCCAAAACTTTACTTTCAATCCAAGATGGCGGCTTTCCTGTTCGCTTTAGAGCTTCGGCTACGCTGACTTTTTTGACCGTCTGGACCTAAGGAACGCGTGAGTACCAAGTTTCATGCATGTACATTCAACGGGATCCTCTGGAGGACAAGTTTTACGGGTTGTAAGAGTTTTGCCTTTTGTTGTGAGAAATATGAATGAACGCCAACTTTGGCGCCCCCTATCTCGAAAACCATGCGACATTTTGAAAAACTTTTAATAACTTTAGATCCTCAACTTGTCCACAGTGACCTCACAAAGTTTAAAGGTGATCGCACAAAAGCGGTAGGACTAGTTCATTCAAATACCAGGCGTCATAGTGTCTGCTGTCACCAGGGGGCGCTGTTTTTGAAAGTGAATATTTTCATATAGGCGTCTTCAGGTCTGGACTATCATCAATCCAAGCAAGTTTTGTTCAGATCGGACTCGGATTCGTAAAGTTGTAGCAGTTTGTTTTTTGTCACAAATATCTGACTTTGCAGTGTTGCTGTGGCAACACCGTTGAACGATTTGTTATCATATTAAGCAGGCATCATCGAAGATGTGTTTTAAATGTTTTCCCAATTTTTGAGTTTGATACGATTATCTCTGTAAAAGTTATAACCGAAATTGTTTTTTTTTGTATATTTTGTTACCACAAGGAGGCACTGTGCTCAAAATTTACGTGTTTTTCACAGACTTCTTCAGCAATGGTCCATCATCAACCCTAGGTAATTTGGTTGGGATGTGACCTTCTATCGCAAAGTTATAAGAGTTTTGTTGCCTGTGGCGAAACATTAAAATTTTCTCCAACTTTGCCGGCCCCTTACTCTTACGCCATAATACCTATTGAAAAGATTTTGATACCTTTGGATCCTCAACTTGTCCAAAGTGACCTCACCAAGTTTGAAGGTGATCACATGAAAGATCTAGGACAAATCTGTTCAAATATCATTGGTGTGAAATGGTCAAAATCAGCAAAGCATTTACTTTCAATCCAAGATGGCGGCTTTCCTGTTCGTTTTAGAGCATAGGCTACGCTGACTTTTTTGACCGGCCCGACCTAAGGAACGCGTGTACCAAGTTTCATGCATGTACATTAAACGTGCTCCTCAGGACCACAAGTTTTAGGGGGTGGAGCAGGTTTTTGGCCCGGCCACTTTCACCAGGGGGCGCTGATTTTGACATGAAATATTTTCACATAGGTTTGTTCAGGGCCAGACTATCAACAATCCTAGCAAGTTTGGCTCAGATTAGACCAGGATTGGCAAAGTTGTGACAGTTTTTTTTTTTTTGTATTTTCTACCACCACCAGGAGGCGCTGTTTTCAAAATTTATTGTTTTCGGCAATATAGTCGCCTTCAGCAACTACCCAATATCAATCATAGGAAGTTTGGTTGGGATTGGATCTTCCATCGCAAAGTTATAAGAGTTTCGCTTTTTGTTGTGAAAAATAGGAATTTATACCCACTTTGGCGCCCCCTATCTCGTACACCATGAGACATTTTAAAAAACTTTTGATAACTTAAGTTCCTCAACTGGTTCACAGTGACCTGACCAAGTTTAAAGGTGATCGCACAAGAACTCTAGGATTAATTCATTCAAATACCAGAGGTCATATTGTCTCCGGCACCAGGGGGTGCTGTTTTTGAAAGTGAATATTTTCATATAGACGTCTTCAGGGCTGGACTATCATCAATCCTAGCAAGTTTGGTTCAGATTGGACTAGGATTCGCAAAGTTGTAGCAGTTTGTTTTTTTGACGCAAAAATCCGACTTTGCATCATTACCATGGCAACATCATGTAACGATACGCCATCATATTGAGCACGCATAGTCTACCTTGTGTTTAGAGTCCTTTAACCAATTTTGAGTTTGATACAATAATTTCTGTAAAAGTTATTCCCGAAATTGTAAAAGTAACTTTTTTTTTAGATGTTCTACCACCAACAGGAGGCGATGTTTACAAACTTGACAGTTTTTGCATGGCATCTTCAGCAAGGGCCCATCATCGATCGCCACAAGTTTGGTTAAGATCGGACCTTCCATCGCAAAGTTATAAGAGTTTTGTTGTGCGTTGCGAGAAATTGGTAATTTACTCCAAATTTGGCGCCCCCTATCTTGAAAACCATGATACTTATTAGAAACCTTTCAATGACTTAAGCTCTTCAACTTGTCCACAGTGACCTCACCAAGTTTGAAGGTGATCCCATGTAAGCTCTGGGACAAGTTCGTTCAAATACCGATGGTGCGTAATGGCCAAAATCGCCTCTGTTTTGGCGTGCAATCCAAGATGGTGGCCTTCCTGTAGTATTCACAGGGAAGTCGTCATCGACTTTTTTGACCGTCCCCACCTAATGAACATGTGTGCCAAGTTTCGTTCATGTACGGTAAACCCGAGAGCAGATGACCTAATAGAAGTTTTTTGCGTCAGTTTTTAGCCCCGCCCACTTTCATTTTTTGACGCACATTCCCCGAACCAATAATATACGTAATTTTACACCAGGTCTGATGGGGTTGCAAAATTTGGTGAGTTTTGGGGCATGGGAAAGGCCTCAAAAACGCGATTCATTTGGAGGAATAATATTAAGAACTAGTACCGCAAGCGGTAATCAACGGGTTCGAGCTTGACGGCTCGCGGGTCTCCCTGCGCCCACCTCGTCGTGCGAGTCGTCTAGCTCATCTTCCGTTCATTCACCGCTTGCGGCAGTAGTAATTTTCAGCTTAGACTATTTTCAGCGTCCATGTGCTAAGTTAGATGGCACTTCCTGTTTAAATGGCCGACTTCCTGTTTGGTGAAAGGTGTGTCCGTAAACGTGTTCAGGGACGTTCCTTTGACTCACATATCAAGTTTTGTGAAGATTGGAAAATGTTAGACTTGACTTCCTGTTTCGGGAGTTCTACTTCCTGTAGGGAGGTTATCCTTTACAGCACATATGTCAGAATCAAGGCCCGTGAATGAGTTATGTCTGCCCGCGGGATGATTTTTAATTACTATTAAAACCGGCTTGCACTATTATGTGCCCTCAGCACCATAATACTACACATCCCAAGATGCACTGTGAGTGCGATCCCGTGGCATCCTTCATGAACAGCATCACAGTCACAGTGGAAAACTAAACATTGCTGTCATTTTTCATCTCCCTCTCCCCCAAATAGACAAATAGAAAAGTAGACGGTGAAAACAGGGTTTTCAAGACAGGTGGGAGGCAGAATAATGTTCACCGAAGTAAAAGGAATGCCTGTGTGTCTTGTGTGTGGAGACAGTGTGTCGTTATGAAAGAATATAACTTAAGAAGGCACTATGAAACATGCAACTGTTTTGCACTTTTCAAGTTTGCACTAACTTCTAATTTTATTATAAAAGACAGACATTGGTGAGGATCAGAGCAGCACACTGATTTGTTTTGTAACATGCTGTTTCATTTTTGCATTTATCTTGCCATTGAGCTTTGAAGGAAAATAACATTTTGCTGTTTACCTGTTAAAAAGAAGACGGAAAAACGTTTTCAATTTGTTACTGAAAGAGCCTTGAGAAAATATTGCAACTGATTTTATTTATATTTTGCTTAATTTAATTTAATTTAATTTAATTTAATTTAATTTAATTTAATTTAATTTAATTTAATTTAATGATTGAGTGCAATATAGGCTGTGGTATTGGTATTGGTTCAATATGTGCAGTAATTGCAAGTTTTAATAAATATTTAATCCTCCACCTGTACCACCTGTATTTTTTTTATTTTGGCCCCCCGTGTATTTGACTTTGGCATTACTGCTTTACAGACATGTTCCGGACGGGTCTGAGGTCTCACGTATGAAGTTTCAAGTGGATACAACAATCCCAATTAGAGCAGCATGAGAAACTGTAAATGTTAGATTTGATAGATTTGTAGGCAAATGCCTCCATCATGTGGCGAACAATGGTTACTGCATGAACAAACCACTCAGTTGAGGGAATCCTTTGCATTTTTGCCAGGCAACACCATTTAACGATTTGTTATCATATTCAGCAAGCATCATCTACCATGTGTTTTACATGTTTTCATTCATTTTGAGTATGATACAATGAAATTTGTTAAAGTTATAAAGGAAATTGTGAAATTGTATTTTCTGTTACCACCAGAAGGCGCTGTTTTCAAAATGTACAGTTTTTGCATAAGCATCTTCAGCAAGATCCCATCATCGATCGTCACAAGTTTGTTTAAGATCTGACCTTCCATCGCAAAGTTATAAGAGTTTGTTGTTGTAGCGAAATACCAGACGTCATATTGTCTGCCGTCAACAGGGGGCACTGTTTTTGAAAGTGAATATTTTCATATAGGCATCTTCAGGAATTAAATATCATCAATCCTAGCAAGTTTGATTCAGATTGGAATAGTATTCTCAAAGTGGTAGCTGTTTGTTTTTTGTCGCAAATATCTGACTTTGCAGTTTTGTCATGGCAACACTGTTGAACAATTTGTTATCATATTAGGCACGCATCATCTACTATGTGTTTTGAATGTTTTCCCAAATTTTGAGTTTGATACAAGGAAATTTGTTAAAGTTATAAGGGAAATTGTGAACTTGTACTTTCTGTTACCACCAGGTGGCGCTGTTTCCAAAATTTACAGTTTTTGCATAGGCATCTTCAGCAAAAGCCCATCATTGATCATCACAAGTTTGGTTAAGATCTGACCTTCAATCGCAAAGTTATAAGAGTTTGTTGTGTGTTGCGAAATACCACACTTCCTAGTGTTTGCCACCACCAGGAGGCGATGTTTTCAAAATTTACAGTTTTTGCATAGACATCTTTAGCAAGGGCCCATCATCGATTGTCACTTGTTTGGTTAATATCTGACCTTCCATGGCAAAGTTATAAGAGATTGTTGTGTGTTGCGTGGAATCGTGATTTTCGCCAACTTTCCTGACCTTCTTCTTGTTCGCCGTGATACTTAATGAAAAGATTTTGATACCTTTGGATCCTCAACTTGTTCACAGTGACCTCACAAAGTTTCAAGGTGATCCCATGAAAGCTCTATGACAAGTGCGTTCACATACCATTGGTGCGAAATGGCCAAAATCTGCAAAAAATGTACTTTCAATCAAAGATGGCGGCTTTCCCGTTCATTTTAGAGCATAGGCTGCTTTGAATTTTTTGACCGTCCTGACCTAAGGAACGCGTAAGTACCAAGTTTAGTGCATGTACATTAAACGTGCTCCTCAGGAGGACAAGTTTTACGGGTTGTAAGAGTTTAGCCTTTTGTTGTGAAAAATATGAATGAACGCCAACTTTGGCGCCCCCTATCTCAAAAACCATGTGACATTTTAAAAAACTTTTAATAACTTTAGATCCTCAACTTATTCACAGTGACCTCACCCAGATTGAAGGTGATCCCTTTAAAGCTCTATGACAAGTGCGTTCACATACCATTGGTGCGAAATGGCCAAAATCTGCAAAAAATGTACTTTCAATCCAAAATGGCGGCTTGCCTGTTCGTTTTAGAGGTTCGGCTACGCTGACTTTTTTGACCGTCTGGACCTAACGAACGCGTGAGTACCAAGTTTCGTGCATGTACATTCAACGTGCTCCTCAGGAGGACAAGTTTTACGGGTTGTAAGAGTTTTGCCTTTTGTTGTGAAAAATATGAATGAACACCAACTTTGGCGCCCCCTATCTCGTTCACCGAGCGACATTTTAAAAAGCTTTCAGTAACTTATGCTCGGCAACTTGTTCACAGTGACCTCACTAATTTTCAAGGTGATCGCACAAAAACTCTAGGACAAGTTCATTCAAATATCAGTTGTCATAGTGGCTGCTGTCACAAGGGGGCGCTGTTTTTGTAAGTGAATATTTTCATATAGGTGTCTTCGGGGCAGGACTATCATCAATCCTAGCAAGTTTGGTTCAGATTAGACTCAGTTTAGCAAAGTTGTAGCAGTTTGTTTTTTTGTCACAAATATCTGACTTTGCAGTGTTGCTATGGCAACACCGTTGAACCATTTGTTATCATAATAAGCACGCATCATCTTTCATGTGTTTTAAATATTGTCACAAATTTTGAGTTTGATACGATTAAATATGTAAAAGTTATTACCGAAATTGTGTATTTGTTGTATTTTCTGTTACCACAAGGAGGCGCTGTGCTAAAAATGTACAGTTTTTCCACAGACTTCTTCAGCAATGGTCCATCATCAACCCTAGGTAATTTGGTTGGGAAGTGACCTTCTATCGCAAAGTTATAAGAGTTTTGTTGCCTGTGGCGAAAAATAAAAATTTTCACCAACTTTGCCGGCCCCTTTCTCGTACACCATGATACTTATTAAAAATTTTTTAACAACTTTAGATCCTCAACTTGTCCAAAGTGACCTCACCAAGTTTGAACGTGATCCCATGTAAGCTCTAGGACAAGTTCGTTCAAATACCGATGGTGCGATATGGCCAAAATCGGCAAAAAATGAATTTTCAATCAAAGATGGCGGCTTTCCTGTTCGTTTTAGAGCATAGGCTACGCTGACTTTTTTGACCGTCCCGACCTAAGGAACGCGTGTACCAAGTTTCGTGCATGTACATTAAACGTGCTCCTCAGGCCCACAAGTTTTAGGGGGTGGAGCAGTTATTTGCCCCGCCCACTTTCATTTTTTAACGCACATTCCCCGAAACAGTAATAAACGTAAATTTACACCAGGTCTGATGCGCTTGCAAAAATTGGTGAGTTTTGGGGCATGTTCAGGTTCTCTAAAACGCGATTTACTTTGGTGAAGAGGAAGAAGAAGAAGAAGAAGAACTAGTACCGCAAGCGGTAATTGACGGGTTCGAGCTTGACGGCTCGCGAGTCCCCGTGCGTCCACGTCGCCGCGCGAGTCCTCTTCCTCATCTTCCGTTCATTCACCGCTTGTGGTACTGGTTATTTTCAGCTGCATCCCAGCGCAATGTCAGGCGTGTCCTTTTAAAATGGCCGTCTTCCTGTTGGGTGAAAGGCGTGTCCGTAAACGTGTTTAGGGAAGGTACCTTGACTTACATAACAAGTTTCATGTGGATCGGAGAATGTCAGACTTTACTTCCTGTTTCGGGAGTTGTACTTCCTGTAAGGAGGTCATCCTTTACAGACATGTTCAGGGCGGGTCTGAGGTCTGAGGTCTAACAGTGTGATTTCGTCTATAAGTTGTTATTTTTGAGAAAAACAACTGATGGTATCAGAATTGAAGCTGAATTTTAGAAATAACTAGTTATTTTTGTGATAGAACATCTGATGGTATAAGAATTTAGGGTGCATTTTCTCTTTTTCCCTCTGTTACTTTTTCTCTCTTCCCATTTTCCCTGTTTTTTTTTTTCCTTGGCCCCTCTTGCAGTACCTTTTGCCCCATCTTTCCCTTTCAGAGCAGCATGAGAAACTGTAAATGTTAGATTTGATAGATTTGTAGGCAAATGCCTCCATCATGTGGCGAACAAAGGTTACTGCACTGACAAACCACTCAGTAGAGTGGGTCCTGTGCAGTGTTCTTATGTCAACACCGTTGAAAGATTTGTCATCATATTCAGCAAGCATCATATACCATGTGTTTTACATGTTTTCATTCATTTTGAGTATGATACAATGACATTTGTTAAAGTTATAAGGGAAATTGTGAAATTGTATTTTCTGTTACCACCAGAAGGCACTGTTTTTAAAATGTACAGTTTTTGCATAAGCATCTTCAGCAAGATCCCATCATCGATCGTCACTAGTTTGGTTAAGATCTAACCTTTCATCGCAAAGTTATAAGAGTTTGTTGTTGTAGCGAAATACCAGACGTCATATTGTCTGCCGTCAACAGGGGGCGATGTTTTCTAAATGTACAGTTTTTGCATAGACATCTTTAGCAAGGGCCCATCATCGATTGTCACTTGTTTAGTTAATATCTGACCTTCCATGGCAAAGTTATAAGAGATTGTTTTGTGTTACGAGGAATCGTGATTTTCGCCAACTTTGCCGCCCTTCTTCTTGTTAGCCGTGATACTTAATGAAAAGATTTTGATACCTTTGGATCCTCAACTTGTCCACAGTGACCTCACAAAGTTTGAAGGTGATCCCATTAAAGCTCTTTGACAAGTGCGTTCACATACCATTGGTGAGAAATGGCCAAAATCTGCTAAAAATGTACTTTCAATCCAAGATGGCGGCTTTCCTGTTCGTTTCAGAGCTTAGGCTGCTTTGAATTTTTTGACCGTCCTGACCTAAGGAACGCGTGAGTACCAAGTTTAGTGCATGTACATTAAACATGCTCCTCAGGAGGACAAGTTTTACGGGTTGTAAGAGTTTTGCCTTTTGTTGTGAGAAATATGAATGAACGCCAACTTTGGCGCCCCCTATCTCGAAAACCATGGGACATTTTGAAAAACTTTTAATAACTTTAGATCCTCAACTTGTCCACAGTGACCTCACAAAGTTTAAAGGTGATCGCACAAAAGCTCTATGACAAGTTAGTTCACATACCATTGGTGCGAAATGGCCAAAATCTCCCAAAAATTTACTTTCAATCCAAGATGGCGGCTTTCCTGTTCGCTTTAGAGCTTCGGCTACGCTGACTTTTTTGACCGTCTGGACCTAAGGAACGCGTGAGTACCAAGTTTCATGCATGTACATTCAACGTGATCCTCAGGAGGACAAGTTTTACGGGTTGTAAGAGTTTTGCCTTTTGTTGTGAGAAATATGAATGAACGCCAACTTTGGCGCCCCCTATCTCGAAAAACATGCGACATTTTGAAAAACTTTTAATAACTTTAGATCCTCAACTTGTCCACAGTGACCTCACAAAGTTTAAAGGTGATCGCACAAAAGCTGTAGGACTAGTTCATTCAAATACCAGGCGTCATAGTGTCTGCTGTCACCAGGGGGCGCTGTTTTTGAAAGTGAATATTTTCATATAGGCGTCTTCAGGTCTGGACTATCATCAATCAAAGCAAGTTTGGTTCAGATCGGACTCGGATTCGTAAAGTTGTAGCAGTTTGTTTTTTGTCACAAATATCTGACTTTGCAGTGTTGCTGTGGCAACACCGTTGAACGATTTGTTATCATATAAAGCACGCATAATCTACCATGTGTTTTGAATGTTTTCCCAATTTTTGAGTTTGATACGATTAACTCTGTAAAAGTTATTACCGAAATGTTTATTTTTTGGATTTTCTGTTACCACACGGAGGCGCTGTGCTAAAAATGTACAGTTTTTCCACAGACTTCTTCAGCAATGGTCCATCATCAACCCTAGGTAATTTGGTTGGGAAGTGACCTTCTATCGCAAAGTTATAAGAGTTTTGTTGCCTGTGGCGAAACATTAAAATGTTCACCAACTTTGCCCGCCCCTTACTCTTACGCCATAATACCTATTGAAAAGATTTTGATACCTTTGGATCCTCAACTTGTCCAAAGTGACCTCACCAAGTTTGAAGGTGATCCCATGAAAGTTCTAGGACAAATCTGTTCAAATATCATTGGTGAGAAATGGCCAAAATCAGCAAAGCATTTACTTTCAATCCAAGATGGCGGCTTTCCTGTTCGTTTTAGAGCATAGGCTACGCTGACTTTTTTGACCGGCCCGACCTAAGGAAGGCGTGTACCCAGTTTCGTGCATGAACATTAAACGTGCTCCTCAGGACCACAAGTTTTAGGGGTTGGAGCAGTTTTTTGGCCCGTCCACTTTCACCAGGGGGCGCTGATTTTGACTTGAAATATTTTCACATAGGTTTGTTCAGGGCCAGACTATCAACAATCCTAGCAAGTTTGGCTCAGATTGGACCAGGATTGGCAAAGTTGTGACAGTTTTTTTTTTTTGTATTTTCTACCACCACCAGGAGGCGCTGTTTTCAAAATTTATTGTTTTCGGCAATATAGTCGCCTTCAGCAACTACCCATTATCAATCATAGGAAGTTTGGGTGGGATTGGATCTTCCATCACAAAGTTATAAGAGTTTCGCTTTTTGTTGTGAAAAATAGGAATTTACACCCTCTTTGGCGCCCCCTATCTCGTACACCATGAGACATTTTAAAAAACTTTTGATAACTTAAGTTCCTCAACTGGTTCACAGTGACCTGACCAAGTTTAAAGGTGATCGCACAAGAACTCTAGGATTAATTCATTCAAATACCAGAGGTCATATTGTCTCCGTCACCAGGGGGTGCTGTTTTTGAAAGTGAATATTTTTATATAGGTGTCTTCAGGGCCGGACTATCATCAATCATGGCAAGTTTGGTTCAGATTGGACAAGGATTCGCAAAGTGGTAGCAGTTTGTTTTTTTGTCGCAAAAATTCGACTTTGCATCATTACCATGGCAACATCATGTAACGATACGCCATCATATTGAGCACGCATAGTCTACCATGTGTTTAGAATCTTTTAACCAATTTTGAGTTTGATACAATCATTTCTGTAAAAGTTATTCCCGAAATTGTAAAAGTAACTTTTTTTTTTAGATTTTCTGCCACCACCAGGCGGCGATGTTTACAAACTTAACAGTTTTTGCATAGGCATCTTCAGCAAGGGCCCATCATCGATCGCCACAAGTTTGGTTACGATCGGACCTTCCATCACAAAGTTATAAGAGTTTCGTTGCGTGTAGAGAGAAATTACAAATTTTCGCCAACTTTGCCGGCCCTTTTCTCGTACACCATGCGACATTTCAACTAACCATGAGCATCGTTAGATCCCCAACTTGTCCACAGTGACCTCACCAAGTTTGAACGTGATCCCATGTAAGCTCTAGGACAAGTTAGTTCAAATACCGATGGTGCGAAATGGCCAAAATCGCCTCTGTTTTGGAGTGCAATCCAAGATGGCGGCCTTCCTGTAGGATTCACAGGGAAGTTGTCATCGACTTTTTTGACCGTCCCCACCTCATGAACATGTGTGCCAAGTTTCGTTCATGTACGTTAAACCCGAGAGCAGATGACCTAATAGAAGTTTTTTGCGTCAGTTTTTAGCCCCGCCCTCTTCCATTTTTTGACGCACATTCCTTGAAACACTGATATACGTAATTTTACACCAGGTCTGATGGGGTTGCAAAATTTGGTGAGTTTTGGGGCATGGGAAAGGCCTCAAAAACGCGATTCATTTGGAGGAATAATAATAATAAGAATAAGAATAAGAAGAACTAGTACCGCAAGCGGTAATCAACGGGTTCGAGCTTGACGGCTCGCGAGTCCCCGTGCGTCCACGTTGCAGCGCGAGTCCTCTTCCTCATCTTCCGTTCATTCACTGCTTGTGGTACTGGTTATTTTCAGCTGCATCCCCGCGCAATGTCAGGCGTGTCCGTTTAAAATGGCCGTCTTCCTGTTGGGTGAAAGGCGTGTCCGTAAACGTGTTTAGGGAAGGTACCTTGACTTACATAATAAGTTTCGTGTGGATCGGAGAATGTCAGACATTACTTCCTGTTTCGGGAGTTGTACTTCCTGTAAGGAGGTCATCCTTTACAGACATGTTCAGGGCCGGTCTGAGGTCTGAGGTCTAACAGTGTGATTTTGTCTATAATTTGTTATTTTTGTGAAAAACAACTGATGGTATCAGAATTGAAGCTGAATTTTAGAAATAACTAGTTATTTTTGTGATAGAACATCTGATGGTATAAGAATTTAGGGTGCATTTTCTCTTTTTCCCTCTGTTACTTTTTCTCTCTTCCCATTTTCCCTGTTTTTTTTTTTCCTTGGCCCCTCTTGCAGTACCTTTTGCCCCATCTTTCCCTTTCAGAGCAGCATGAGAAACTGTAAATGTTAGATTTGATAGATTTGTAGGCAAATGCCTCCATCATGTGGCGAACAAAGGATACTGCACTGACGAACCACTCAGTAGAGTAGATCCTGTGCAGTGTTCTTATGTCAACGCCGTTGAACGATTTGTTATCATATTCAGCAAGCATCATCTACCATGTGTTTTACATGTTTTCATTCATTTTGAGTATGATACATTGAAATTTGTTAAAGTTATAAGGGAAATTGTGAACTTGTATTTTATGTTACCACCAGAAGGCGCTGTTTTCAAAATGTACAGTTTTTGCACAAGCATCTTCAGCAAGATCCCATCATCGATCGTCCCGAGTTTGGTTAAGATCTGACCTTCTATCGCAAAGTTATAAGAGTTTGTTGTTGTAGCGAAATACCAGACGTCATATTGTCTGCCGTCAACAGGGGGCACTGATTTTGAAAGTGAATATTTTCATACAGGCATCTTCAGGGATTGACTATCATCAATCCTAGCAAGTTTGGTTCAGATTGGAATAGCATTAGCAAAGTGGTAGCAGTTTGTTTTTTGTCGCAAATATCTGACTTTGCAGTGTTGTCATTGCAACACTGTTGAACAATTTGTTATCATATTAGGCACGCATCATCTACCATGTGTTTTGAATGTTTTCCCAAATTTTGAGTTTGATACAAGGAAATTTGTTTAAGTTATAAGGGAAATTGTGAACTTGTACTTTCTGTTACCACCAGGTGGCGCTGTTTCCAAAATTTACAGTTTTTGCACAGGCATCTTTAGCAAAAGCCCATCATCTATCATCACAAGTTTGGTTAAGATCTGACCTTCAATCGCAAAGTTATAAGAGTTTGTTGTGTGTTGCGAAATACCAGACTTCCTAGTGTTTGCCACCACCAGGAGGCACTGTTTTCGAAATTTACAGTTTTTGCATAGACATCTTTAGCAAGAGCCCATCATCGATTGTCACTAGTTTGGTTAATATCTGACCTTCCATGGCAAAGTTATAAGAGATTGTTGTGTGTTGCGAGGAATCGTGATTTTCGCCAACTTTCCTGACCTTCTTCTTGTTAGCCGTGATACTTAATGAAAAGATTTTGATACCTTTGGATCCTCAACTTGTCCACAGTGACCTCACAAAGTTTGAAGGTGATCCCATTAAAGCTCTATGACAAGTGCGTTCACATACCATTGATGCGAAATGGCCAAAATCTGCAATACATTTACTTTCAATCAAAGATGGCGGCTTTCCTGTTAGTTTTAGAGCATAGGCTGCTTTGAATTTTTTGACCGTCCC
The DNA here is from genome assembly GCF_019176455.1 of Solea senegalensis. Classification (NCBI taxonomy): domain Eukaryota; kingdom Metazoa; phylum Chordata; class Actinopteri; order Pleuronectiformes; family Soleidae; genus Solea; species Solea senegalensis. The sequence continues at coordinate 13,574 of NW_025320731.1, forward strand.
GACCTAAGGAACGTGTGAGTACCAGGTTTAGTGCATGTACATTCAACGTGCTCCTCAGGAGGACAAGTTTTTGGGGTTATAAGAGTTTAGCCTTTTGTTGAGAAAAATATGAATGAACACCAACTTTGGCGCCCCCTATCTCGAAAACCATGCAACATTTTGAAAAACTTTTAATAACTTTAGATCCTCAACTTGTCCACAGTGACCTCACCTAGTTTGAAGGTGATCCCATAAAAGCTCTATGACAAGTGCGTTCACATACCATTGGTGCGAAATGGCCAAAATCTGCCAAAAATGTACTTTCAATCCAAGATGGCGGCTTTCCTGTTCGTTTTAGAGCTTCGGCTACACTGACTTTTTTGACCGTCTGGCCCTAAGGAACGCGTGAGTACCAAGTTTCGTGCATGTACATTCAACGTGCTCCTCAGGAGGACAAGTTTTACGGGTTGTAAGAGTTTCACCTTTTGTTGTGAAAAATATGAATGAACACCAACTTTGGCGCCCCCTATCTCGTACACCGAGCGACATTTTTAAAAGCTTTCAGGAACTTATGCTCGGCAACTTGTTCACAGTGACCTCACCAACTTTCAAGATGATCGCATAAAAACTCTAGGATTAGTTCATTCAAATATCAGGTGTCATAGTGTCTGCTGTCACCAGGGTGCGCTGTTTTTGAAAGTGAATATTTTCATATAGTCGTCTTCAGGGCCGGACTATCATCAATCCAAGCAAGTTTGGTTCAGATCGGACTCGGATTCGTAAAGTTGTAGCAGTTTGTTTTTTGTCACAAATATCTGACTTTGCAGTGTTGCTGTGGCAACACCGTTGAACGATTTGTTATCATATTAAGCGCGCATCATCGAACATGTGTTTTAAATGTTTTCCCAATTTTTGAGTTTGATACGAATAACTCTGTAAAAGTTATAACCGAAATTGTTTTTTTTTGTATATTTTGTTACCACAAGGAGGCACTGTGCTCAAAATTTGCGTTTTTTTCACAGACTTCTTCAGCAATGGTCCATCATCAACCCTAGGTAATTTGGTTGGGATGTGACCTTCTATCGCAAAGTTATAAGAGTTTTGTTGCCTGTGGCGAAACATTAAATTTTTCACCAACTTTGCCGGCCCCTTACTCTTACGCCATAATACCTATTGAAAAGATTTTGATACCTTTGGATCCTCAACTTGTCCAAAGTGACCTCACCAAGTTTGAAGGTGATCCCATGAAAGATCTAGGACAAATCTGTTCAAATATCATTGGTGCGAAATGGCCAAAATCAGCAAAGCATTTACTTTCAATCCAAGATGGCGACTTTCCTGTTAGTTTTAGAGCATAGGCTACGCTGACTTTTTTGACCGGCCCGACCTAAGGAACGCGTGTACCAAGTTTCGTGCATGTACATTAAACGTGCTCCTCAGGACCACAAGTTTTAGGGGGTGGAGCAGGTTTTTGGCCCGTCCACTTTCACCAGGGGGCGCTGCTTTTGACTTGAAATATTTTCACATAGGTTTGTTCAGGGCCAGACTATCAACAATCCCAGCAAGTTTGGTTCAGATTGGACCAGGATTGGCAAAGTTGTAACAGTTTTTTTTTTTTTTGTATTTTCTACCACCACCAGGAGGCGCTGTTTTCAAAATGTATTGTTTTCAGCAATATAGTCGCCTTCAGCAACTACCCATTATCAATCATAGGAAGTTTGGTTGGGATTGGATCTTCCTTCGCAAAGTTATAAGAGTTTTGCTTTTTGTTGTGAAAAATAGGAATTTACACCCACTTTGGAGCCCCCTATCTCGTACACCATGAGACATTTTAAAAAACTTTTGATAACTTAAGCTCCTCAATTGGTTCACAGTGACCTGACCAAGTTTAAAGGTGATAGCACTAGAACTCTAGGACTAGTTCATTCAAATACCAAGGGTCATATTGTCTTTGTCACCAGGGGGCGGTGTTCCCGAAATTGAATATTTTCATATAGACGTCTTCTGGGCCGGCCTATCATCAATCCTAGCAAGTTTGGTTCAGATGGGACTAGGATTCGCAAAGTTGTAGCAGTGTGTTTTTTTGACGCAAAAATCCGACTTTGCATCATTACCATGGCAACATCATGTAACGATACGCCATCATATTGAGCCCGCATAGTCTACCTTG
>NW_025320732.1:0-15580 GCF_019176455.1 Solea senegalensis
AAAATCGGCAAAAATTGAATTTTCAATCCAAGATGGCGGCTTTCCTGTTCGTTTTAGAGCATAGGCTACGCTGACTTTTTTGACCATCCCGACCTAAAGAACGCGTGTACCAAGTTTAGTGCATGTACATTAAACGTGCTCCTCAGGCCCACAAGTTTTAGGGGGTGGAGCAGTTATTTGCCCCGCCCACTTTCATTTTTTAACACACATTCCCCGAAACACTAACAAACGTAAATTTACACCAGGTCTGATGCGCTTGCAAAAATTGGTGAGTTTTGGGGCATGTTCAGGGCCTCAAAAATGCGATTCATTTGGTAGGCGGAAGAAGAAGAAGAAGAACTAGTACCGCAAGCGGTAATCAACGGGTTCGAGCTTGACGGCTCGCGAGTCCCTGTGCGTCCACGTTGCAGCGCGAGTCCTCTTCCTCATCTTCCGTTCATTCACTGCTTGTGGTACTGGTTATTTTCAGCTGCATCCCCGCGCAATGTCAGGCGTGTCCGTTTAAAATGGCCGTCTTCCTGTTGGGTGAAAGGCGTGTACGTAAACATGTTTAGGGAAGGTACCTTGACTTACATAATAAGTTTCGTGTGGATCGGAGAATGTCAGACATTACTTCCTGTTTCGTGAGTTGTACTTCCTGTAAGGAGGTCATCCTTTACAGACATGTTCAGGGCCGGTCTGAGGTCTGAGGTCCAACAGTGTGATTTTGTCTATAAGTTGTTATTTTTGTGAAAAACAACTGATGGTATCAGAAGTGAAGCTGAATTTTAGAAATAACTAGTTATTTTTGTGATAGAACATCTGATGGTATAAGAATTTAGGGTGCATTTTCTCTTTTTTCCCTCTGTTACTTTTTCGCTCTTCCCATTTTCCCTGTTTTTTTTTTCCTTGGCCCCTCTTGCAGTACCTTTTGCCCCATCTTTCCCTTTCAGAGCAGCATGAGAAACTGTAAATGTTAGATTTGATAGATTTGTAAGCAAATGCCTCCATCATGTGGCGAACAAAGGTTACTGCACTGACGAACCACTCAGTAGAGTAGATCCTGTGCAGTGTTCTTATGTCAACACCGTTGAACGATTTGTTATCATATTCAGCAAGCATCATCTACCATGTGTTTTACATGTTTTCCTTCATTTTGAGTATGATACAATGAAATTTGTTAAAGTTATAAGGGAAATTGTGAACTTGTATTTTATGTTACCACCAGAAGGCGCTGTTTTCAAAATGTACAGTTTTTGCATAAGCATCTTCAGCAAGATCCCATCATCGATCGTCACGAGTTTGGTTAAGATCTGACCTTCCATCGCAAAGTTATAAGAGTTTGTTGTTGTAGCGAAATACCAGACGTCATATTGGCTGCCGTCAACAGGGGGCACTGTTTTTGAAAGTGAATATTTTCATACAGGCATCTTCAGGGATTGACTATCATCAATCCTATCAAGTTTGGTTCGGATTGGAATAGCATTCGCAAAGTGGTAGCAGTTTGTTTTTTGTCGCAAATATCTGACTTTGCAGTGTTGTCATTGCAACACTGTTGAACAATTTGTTATCATATTAGGCACGCATCATCTACCATGTGTTTTGAATGTTTTCCCAAATTTTGAGTTTGATACAAGGAAATTTGTTAAAGTTATAAAGGAAATTGTGAACTTGTACTTTCTGTTACCACCAGGTGGCGCTGTTTCCAAAATTTACAGTTTTTGCTTAGGCATCTTTAGCAAAAGCCCATCATCTATCATCACAAGTTTGGTTAAGATCTGACCTTCAATCGCAAAGTTATAAGAGGTTGTTGTGTGTTGCGAAATACCAGACTTCATAGCGTTTGCCACCACCAGGAGGCGATGTTTTCAAAATTTACAGTTTTTGCATAGACATCTTTAGCAAGGGCCAATCATCGATTGTCACTTGTTTGGTTAATATCTGACCTTCCATGGCAAAGTTATGAGAGATTGTTGTGTGTTGCGAGGAATCGTGATTTTCGCCAACTTTGCCGCCCTTCTTCTTGTTAGCCGTGATACTTGATGAAAAGATTTTGATACCTTTGGATCCTCAACTTGTTCACAGTGACCTCAGCAAGTTTGAAGGTGATCCCATGAAAGCTCTATGACAAGTGCGTTCACATACCATTGGTGTGAAATGGCCAAAATCTGCAAAAAATGTACTTTCAATCCAAGATGGCGGCTTTCCTGTTAGTTTTAGAGCTTCGGCTACGCTGACTTTTTTGACCGTCTGGACCTAAGGAACGCGTGAGTACCAAGTTCCGTGCATGTACATTCAACGTGCTCCTCAGGAGGACAAGGTTTACGGGTTGTAAGAGTTTCACCTTTTGTTGTGAAAAATATGAATGAACACCAACTTTGGCGCCCCCTATCTCGTACACCGAGCGATTTTTTAAAAAGCTTTCAGGAACTTATGCTCGGCAACTTGTTCACAGTGACCTCACCAACTTTCAAGGTGATCGCATAAAAACTCTAGGATTAGTTCATTCAAATATCAGTTGTCATAGTGTCTGCTGTCACCAGGGGGCGCTGTTTTTGAAAGAGAATATTTTCATATAGGCGTCTTCAGGGCCAGATTATCATCAATCAGAGCAAGTTTGGTTCAGATCGGACTCGGATTCGTAAAGTTGTAGCAGTTTGTTTTTGTCACAAATATCTGACTTTGCAGTGTTGCTGTGGCAACACCGTTGAACGATTTGTTATCATATAAAGCATGCATAATCGACCATGTGTTTTGAATGTTTTCCCAATTTTTGAGTTTGATCCGATTAACTCTGTAAAAGTTATTACCGAAATGTTTATTTTTTGGATTTTCTGTTACCACAAGGAGGCGCTGTGCTAAAAATGTACAGTTTTTCCACAGACTTATTCAGCAAAGGTCCATCATCAACCCTAGGTAATTTGGTTGGGATGTGACCTTCTATCGCAAAGTTATAAGAGTTTTGTTGCCTGTGGCGAAACATTAAAATTTTCACCAACTTTGCCGGCCCCTTACTCTTACGCCATAATACCTATTGAAAAGATTTTGATACCTTTGGATCCTCAACTTGTCCAAATTGACCTCACCAAGTTTGAAGGTGATCCCATGAAAGTTGTAGGACAAATCTGTTCAAATATCATTGGTGCAAAATGGCCAAAATCAGCAAAGCATTTACTTTCAATCCAAGATGGCGGCTTTCCTGTTCGTTTTAGAGCATAGGCTACGCTGACTTTTTTGACTGGCGTGACCTAAGGAACGCGTGTACCAAGTTTTGTGCATGTACATTAAACGTGCTCCTCAGGACCACAGGTTTTAGGGGGTGGAGCAGTTTTTTGGCCCGTCCACTTTCACCAGGGGGCGCTGATTTTGACGTGAAATATTTTCACATAGGTTTGTTCAGGGCCAGACTATCAACAATCCTAGCAAGTTTGGTTCAGATTGGACCAGGATTGGCAAAGTTGTAACAGTTTTTTTTTGTAGTATTTTCTACCACCACCAGGAGGCGCTGTTTTCAAAATGTATTGTTTTCGGCAATATAGTCGCCTTCAGCAACTACCCATTATCAATCATAGGAAGTTTGGTTGGGATTGGATCTTCCATCGCAAAGTTATAAGAGTTTCGCTTTTTGTTGTGAAAAATAGGAATTTACACCCACTTTGGCGCCCCCTATCTCGTACACCATTAGACATTTTAAAAAACTTTAATAATTTATTGTCTCCATCACCAGGGGGTGCTGTTTTTGAAAGTGAATATTTTCATATAGACGTCTTCAGGGCTGGACTATCATCAAACCTAGCAAGTTTGGTTCAGATTGGACTAGGATTCGCAAAGTTGTAGCAGTTTGTTTTTTTGTCGCAAAAATCCGACTTCGCATCATTACCATGGCAACATCATGTAACTCTACGCCATCATATTGAGCATGCATCATCTACCTTGTGTTTATGGTGATTTTTACCAATTTTGAGTTTGATACGATAATCTCTGTAAAAGTTATTCCCGAAATTGTAAAAGTAATTTTTTTTTTTAATTTTCTGCCACCACCAGGAGGCGATGTTTACAAACTTGACAGTTTTTGCATAGGCCTCTTCAGCAAGGGCCCATCATCAATCGCCACAAGTTTGGTTAAGATCGGACCTTCTATCGCAAAGTTATAAGAGTTTTGTTGCGTGTGGCGAAAATCGTGAAATTTCACCAACTTTGACGCCCCCTTTCTCGTACGCCATGATACTTATTAAAAAGTTTTCAGGAACTTTAGATCCTCAACTTGTCCACAGTGACCTCACCAAGTTTGAACGTGATTCCATGTAAGCTCTGGGACAAGTTCGTTCAAATACCGATGGTGCGAAATGGCCAAAATAGCCTCTGTTTTGGCGTGCAATCCAAGATGGCGTCCTTCCTGTAGGATTCACAGGGAAGTTGTCATCGACTTTTTTGACCGTCCCCACCTCATGAACATGTGTGCCAAGTTTCGTTCATGTACGTTAAACCAGAGAGCAGATGACCTAATAGAAGTTTTTGGCGTCAGTTTTTAGCCCCGCCCTCTTCCATTTTTTGACGCACATTCCTTGAAACATTGATATACGTAATTTTACACCAGGTCTGATGGGGTTGCAAAATTTGGTGAGTTTTGGGGCATGGGAAAGGCCTCAAAAACGCGATTCATTTGGAGGAATAATAATAATAAGAATAAGAACTAGTACCGCAAGCGGTAATTGACGGGTTCGAGCTTGACGGCTCGCGAGTCCCCGTGCGTCCACGTCGCCGCGCGAGTCCTCTTCCTCATCTTCCGTTCATTAACCGCTTGTGGTACTGGTTATTTTCAGCTGCATCCCCGCGCAATGTCAGGCGTGTCCTTTTAAAATGGCCGTCTTCCTGTTGGGTGAAAGGCGTGTCCGTAAACGTGTTTAGGGAAGGTACCTTGACTTACATAACAAGTTTCATGTGGATCGGAGAATGTCAGACTTTACTTCCTGTTTCGGGAGTTGTACTTCCTGTAAGGAGGTCATCCTTTACAGACATGTTCAGGGCGGGTCTGAGGTCTGAGGTCTAACAGTGTGATTTCGTCTATAAGTTGTTATTTTAGTGAAAAACAACTGATGGTATCAGAATTGAAGCTGAATTTTAGAAATAACTAGTTATTTTTGTGATAGAACATCTGATGGTATAAGAATTTAGGGTGCATTTTGTCTTTTTTCCCTCTGTTACATTTTCTCTCTTCCCATTTTCCCTGTTTTTTTTTTCCTTGGCCCCTCTTGCAGTACCTTTCGCCCCATCTTTCCCTTTCAGAGCAGCATGAGAAACTGTAAATGTTAGATTTGATAGATTTGTAGGCAAATGCCTCCATCATGTGGCGAACAAAGGTTGCTGCACTGACAAACCACTCAGTAGAGTGGGTCCTGTGCAGTGTTCTTATGTCAACACCGTTGAAAGATTTGTTATCATATTCAGCAAGCATCATATACCATGTGTTTTACATGTTTTCATTCATTTTGAGTATGATACAATGAAATTTGTTAAAGTTATAAGGGAAATTGTGAAATTGTATTTTCTGTTACCACCAGAAGGCGCTGTTTTTAAAATGTACAGTTTTTGCATAAGCATCTTCAGCAAGATCCCATCATCGATCGTCACTAGTTTGGTTAAGATCTAACCTTTCATCGCAAAGTTATAAGAGTTTGTTGTTGTAGCGAAATACCAGACGTCATATTGTCTGCCGTCAACAGGGGGCGATGTTTTCAAAATTTACAGTTTTTGCATAGACATCTTTAGCAAGGGCCCATCATCGATTGTCACTTGTTTAGTTAATATCTGACCTTCCATGGCAAAGTTATAAGAGATTGTTGTGTGTTCGAGGAATCGTGATTTTCGCCAACTTTGCCGCCCTTCTTCTTGTTAGCCGTGATACTTAATGAAAAGATTTTGATACCTTTGGATCCTCAACTTGTCCACAGTGACCTCACAAAGTTTGAAGGTGATCCCATTAAAGCTCTTTGACAAGTGCGTTCACATACCATTGGTGTGAAATGGCCAAAATCTGCTAAAAATGTACTTTCAATCCAAGATGGCGGCTTTCCTGTTCGTTTCAGAGCTTAGGCTGCTTTGAATTTTTTGACCGTCCCGACCTAAGGAACGCGTGAGTACCAAGTTTAGTGCATGTACATTCAACGTGCTCCTCAGGAGGACAAGTTTTACGGGGTGTAAGAGTTTTGCCTTTTGTTGTGAGAAATATGAATGAACGCCGACTTTGGCGCCCCCTATCTCGAAAACCATGGGACATTTTGAAAAACTTTTAATAACTTTAGATCCTCAACTTGTCCACAGTGACCTCACAAAGTTTAAAGGTGATCGCACAAAAGCTCTATGACAAAATAGTTCACATACCATTGGTGCGAAATGGCCAAAATCTCCCAAAAATGTACTTTCAATCCAAGATGGCGGCTTTCCTGTTCGCTTTAGAGCTTCGGCTACGCTGACTTTTTTGACCGTCTGGACCTAAGGAACGCGTGAGTACCAAGTTTCATGCATGTACATTCAACGTGATCCTCTGGAGGACAAGTTTTACGGGGTGTAAGAGTTTTGCCTTTTGTTGTGAGAAATATGAATGAACGCCAACTTTGGCGCCCCCTATCTCGAAAACCATGCGACATTTTGAAAAACTTTTAATAACTTTAGATCCTCAACTTGTCCACAGTGACCTCACAAAGTTTAAAGGTGATCGCACATAAACTCTAGAACTAGTTCATTCAAATACCAGGTGTCATAGTGTCTGCTGTCACCAGGAGGCGCTGTTTTTGAAAGTGAATATTTTCATATAGGCGTCTTCAGGGCTGGACTATCATCAATCCAAGCAAGTTTGGTTCAGATCGGACTCGGATTCGTAAAGTTGTAGCAGTTTGTTTTTTGTCACAAATATCTGACTTTGCAGTGTTGCTGTGGCAACACCGTTGAACGATTTGTTATCATATTAAGCACGCATCATCGAACATGTGTTTTAAATGTTTTCCCATTTTTTGAGTTTGATACGATTAACTCTGTAAAAGTTATAACCGAAATTGTTTTTTTTTGTATATTTTGTTACCACAAGGAGGCACTGTGCTCAAAATTTACGTTTTTTCCACAGACTTCTTCAGCAATGGTCCATCATCAACCCTAGGTAATTTGGTTGGGATGTGACCTTCTATCGCAAAGTTATAAGATTTTTGTTGCCTGTGGCGAAACATTAAAATTTTCACCAACTTTGCCGGCCCCTTACTCTTACGCCATAATACCTATTGAAAAGATTTTGATACCTTTGGATCCTCAACTTGTCCAAAGTGACCTCACCAAGTTTGAAGGTGATCCCATGAAAGATCTAGGACAAATCTGTTAAAATATCATTGGTGTGAAATGGCCAAAATCAGCAAAGCATTTACTTTCAATCCAAGATGGCGGCTTTCCTGTTAGTTTTAGAGCATAGGCTACGCTGACTTTTTTGACCGGCTCGACCTAAGGAACACGTGTACCAAGTTTCGTGCATGTACATTAAACGTGCTCCTCAGGACCACAAGTTTTAGGGGGTGGAGCAGGTTTTTGGCCCGTCCACTTTCACCAGGGGGCGCTGATTTTGACTTGAAATATTTTCTCATAGGTTTGTTCAGGGCCAGACTATCAACAATCCTAGCAAGTTTGGCTCAGATTAGACCAGGATTGGCAAAGTTGTGACAGTTTTTTTTTTTTTGTATTTTATACCACCACCAGGAGGCGCTGTTTTCAAAATGTATTGTTTTCGGCAATATAGTCGCCTTCAGCAACTACCCATTATCAATCATAGGAAGTTTGGTTGGGATTGGATCTTCCATCGCAAAGTTATAAGAGTTTCGCTTTTTGTTGTGAAAAATAGGAATTTACACCCACTTTGGCGCCCCCTATCTCGTACACCATGAGACATTTAAAAAAACTTTTGATAACTTAAGTTCCTCAACTGGTTCACAGTGACCTGACCAAGTTTAAAGGTGATCGCACAAGAACTCTAGGATTAATTCATTCAAATACCAGAGGTCATATTGTCTCCGTCACCAGGGGGTGCTGTTTTTTAAAGTGAATATTTTCATATAGGTGTCTTCAGGGCCGGACTATCATCAATCATGGCAAGTTTGGTTCAGATTGGACAAGGATTCGCAAAGTGGTAGCAGTTTGTTTTTTTGTCGCAAAAATCCGACTTTGCATCATTACCATGGCAACATCATGTAACTCTACGCCATCATATTGAGCATGCATCATCTACCTTGTGTTTTGGGTGATTTTTACCAATTTTGAGTTTGATACGATAATCTCTGTAAAAGTTATTCCCGAAACAGTAAAAGTAACTTTTTTTTTTAATTTTCTGCCACCACCGGGAGGCGATGTTTACAAACTTGACAGTTTTTGCATAGGCCTCTTCAGCAAGGGCCCATCATCAATCGCCACAAGTTTGGTTAAGATCGGACCTTCTATCGCAAAGTTATAAGAGTTTTGTTGCGTGTGGCGAAAATCGTGAATTTTCACCAACTTTGACGCCCCTTTTCTCGTACGCCATGATACTTATTAAAAAGTTTTCAGGAACTTTAGATCCTCAACTTGTCCACAGTGACCTCACCAAGTTTGAACGTGATCCCATGTAAGCTCTGGGACAAGTTCGTTCAAATACCGATGGTGCGAAATGGCCAAAATCGCCTCTGTTTTGGCGTGCAATCCAAGATGGCGGCCTTCCTGTAGGATTCACAGGGAAGTTGTCATCGACTTTTTTGACCGTCCCCACCTCATGAACATGTGTGCCAAGTTTCGTTCATGTACGTTAAACCAGAGAGCAGATGACCTAATAGAAGTTTTTTGCGTCAGTCGTTAGCCCCGCCCACTTTCATTTTTTGACGTGCATTCCCCGAACCACTAATAAACGTAAATTTACACCAGGTCTGATGCAGTTGCAAAAATTGGTGAGTTTTTGGGGCATGTTCAGGTTCTCTAAAACGCGATTTACTTTGGTGAAGAGGAAGAAGAAGAAGAAGAAGAAGAACTAGTACCGCAAGCGGTAATCAACGGGTTCGAGCTTGACGGCTCGTGAGTCCCCGTGCGTCCACGTTGCAGCGCGAGTCCTCTTCCTCATCTTCCGTTCATTCACTGCTTGTGGTACTGGTTATTTTCAGCTGCATCCCCGCGCAATGTCAGGCGTGTCCGTTTAAAATGGCCGTCTTCCTGTTGGGTGAAAGGCGTGTCCGTAAACATGTTTAGGGAAGGTACCTTGACTTACATAATAAGTTTCGTGGGGATCGGAGAATGTCAGACATTACTTCCTGTTTCGGGAGTTGTACTTCCTGTAAGGAGGTCATCCTTTACAGACATGTTCAGGGCCGGTCTGAGGTCTGAGGTCCAACAGTGTGATTTTGTCTATAAGTTGTTATTTTTGTGAAAAACAACTGATGGTATCAGAATTGAAGCTGAATTTTAGAAATAACTAGTTATTTTTGTGATAGAACATCTGATGGTATAAGAATTTAGGGTGCATTTTCTTTTTTTTCCCTCTGTTACTTTTTCGCTCTTCCCATTTTCCCTGTTTTTTTTTCCTTGGCCCCTCTTGCAGTACCTTTTGCCCCATCTTTCCCTTTCAGAGCAGCATGAGAAACTGTAAATGTTAGATTTGATAGATTTGTAGGCAAATGCCTCCATCATGTGGCGAACAAAGGTTACTGCACTGACGAACCACTCAGTAGAGTGGATCCTGTGCAGTGTTCTTATGTCAACACCGTTGAACCATTTGTTATCATATTCAGCAAGCATCATCTACCATGTGTTTTACATGTTTTCATTCATTTTGAGTATGATACAATGAAATTTGTTAAAGTTATAAGGGAAATTGTGAACTTGTATTTTATGTTACCACCAGAAGGCGCTGTTTTCAAAATGTACAGTTTTTGCACAAGTATCTTCAGCAAGATCCCATCATCAATCGTCACGAGTTTGGTTAAGATCTGACCTTCCATCGCAAAGTTATAAGAGTTTGTTGTTGTAGCGAAATACCAGACGTCATATTGTCTGCCGTCAACAGGGTGCACTGTTTTTGAAAGTGAATATTTTCATATAGGCATCTTCAGGGATTGACTATCATCAATCCTAGCAAGTTTGGTTCAGATTGGAATAGCATTCGCAAAGTGGTAGCAGTTTGTTTTTGTCGCAAATATCTGACTTTGCAGTGTTGTCATTGCAACACTGTTGAACAATTTGTTATCATATTAGGCACGCATCATCTACCATGTGTTTTGAATGTTTTCCCAAATTTTGAGTTTGATACAAGGAAATTTGTTAAAGTTAAAAGGGAAATTGTGAACTTGTACTTTCTGTTACCACCAGGTGGCGCTGTTTCCAAAATTTACAGTTTTTGCATAGGCATCTTTAGCAAAAGCCCATCATCTATCATCACAAGTTTGGTTAAGATCTGACCTTCAATCTCAAAGTTATAAGAGTTTGTTGTGTGTTGCGAAATACCAGACTTCCTAGTGTTTGCCACCACCAGGAGGCGATGTTTTCAAAATTTACAGTTTTTGCATAGACATCTTTAGCAAGGGCCCATCATCGATTGACACTTGTTTGGTTAATATCGGACCTTCTATCGCAAAGTTATAAGAGTTTTGTTGCATGTGGCGAAAATCTTAAAATTTCACCAACTTTGACGCCCCCTTTCTCGTACGCCATGATACTTATTAAAAAGTTTTCAGGAACTTTAGATCCTCAACTTGTCCACAGTGACCTCAGCAAGTTTGAAGGTGATCCCATGAAAGCTCTATGACAAGTGCGTTCACATACCATTGGTGCGAAATGGCCAAAATCAGCAAAAAATTTACTTTCAATCCAAGATGGCGGCTTTCCCGTTCGTTTTAGAGCATAAGCTGCTTTGAATTTTTTGACCGTCTGGACCTAAGGAACGCGTGAGTACTAAGTTTAGTGCATGTACATTCAACATGCTCCTCAGGAGGATAAGTTTTACGGGTTGTAGGAGTTTCGCCTTTTGTTGTGAAAAATATGAATGAACGCCAAATTTGGCGCCCCCTATCTCAAAAACCATGTAACATTTTAAAAAACTTTTAATAACTTTAGATCCTCAACTTGTCCCCAGTGACCTCAACCAGTTTGAAGGTGATCCCTTTAAAGCTCTATGACAAGTGCGTTCACATACCATTGGTGCGAAATGGCCAAAATCTGCAAAAAATTTACTTTCAATCCAAGATGGCTGCTTTCCTGTTCGTTTTAGAGCTTCGGCTACGCTGACTTTTTTGACCGTCTGGACCTAAGGAATGCGTGAGTACCAAGTTTTGTGCATGTACATTCAACGTGCTCCTCAGGAGGACAAGTTTTACGGGTTGTAAGAGTTTCAACTTTTGTTGTGAAAAATATGAATGAACACCAACTTTGGCGCCCCCTATCTCGTACACCGAGCGATATTTTAAAAAGCTTTCAGGAACTTATGCTCGGCAACTTGTTCACAGTGACCTCACCAACTTTCAAGGTGATCGAATAAAAACTCTAGGATTAGTTCATTCAAATATCAGGTGTCATAGTGTCTGCTGTCACCAGGGGGCGCTGTTTTTGAAAGAGAATATTTTCATATAGGCGTCTTCAGGGCCAGATTATCATCAATCAGAGCAAGTTTGGTTCAGATCGGACTCGGATTCGTAAAGTTGTAGCAGTTTGTTTTTTGTCACAAATATCTGACTTTGCAGTGTTGCTGTGGCAACACCGCTGAACGATTTGTTATCATATAAAGCACGCATAATCGACCATGTGTTTTGAATGTTTTCCCAATTTTTGAGTTTGATACGATTAACTCTGTAAAAGTTATAACCGAAATTGTTTTTTTTTGGATTTTCTGTTACCACAAGGAGGCGCTGTGCTAAAAATGTACAGTTTTTCCACAGACTTATTCAGCAAAGGTCCATCATCAACCCTAGGTAATTTGGTTGGGATGTGACCTTCTATCGCAAAGTTATAAGAGTTTTGTTGCCTGTGGCGAAACATTAAATTTTTCACCAACTTTGCCGGCCCCTTACTCTTACGCCATAATACCTATTGAAAAGATTTTGATACCTTTGGATCCTCAACTTGTCCAAAGTGACCTCACCAAGGTTGAAGGTGATCCCATGAAAGTTGTAGGACAAATCTGTTCAAATATCATTGGTGCAAAATGGCCAAAATCAGCAAAGCATTTACTTTCAATCCAAGATGGCGGCTTTCCTGTTCGTTTTAGAGCATAGGCTACGCTGACTTTTTTGACCGGCGTGACCTAAGGAACGCGGGTACCAAGTTTTGTGCATGTACATTAAACGTGCTCCTCAGGACCACAGGTTTTAGGGGGTGGAGCAGTTTTTTGGCCCGTCCACTTTCACCAGGGGGCGCTGATTTTGACTTGAAATATTTTCACATAGGTTTGTTCAGGGCCAGACTATCAACAATCCTAGCAAGTTTGGTTCAGATTGGACCAGGATTGGCAAAGTTGTAACAGTTTTTTTTTTGTAGTATTTTCTACCACCACCAGGAGGCGCTGTTTTCAAAATTTATTGTTTTCGGCAATATAGTCGCTTTCAGCAACTACCCATTATCAATCATAGGAAGTTTGGTTGGGATTGGATCTTCCATCACAAAGTTATAAGAGTTTCGCTTTTTGTTGTGAAAAATAGGAATTTACACCCACTTTGGCGCCCCCTATCTCGTACACCATGAGACATTTTAAAAAACTTTTGATAACTTAAGTTCCTCAACTGGTTCACAGTGACCTGACGAAGTTTAAAGGTGATCGCACAAGAACTCTAGGATTAATTCCTTCAAATACCAGAGGTCATATTGTCTCCGGCACCAGGGGGTGCTGTTTTTGAAAGTGAATATTTTCATATAGACGTCTTCAGGGCTGGACTATCATCAATCCTAGCAAGTTTGGTTCAGATTGGACTAGGATTCGCAAAGTTGTAGCAGTTTGTTGTTTTGTCGCAAAAATCCGACTTTGCATCATTACCATGGCAACATCATGTAACTCTACGCCATCATATTGAGCATGCATCATCTACCTTGTGTTTTGGGTGATTTTTACCAATTTTGAGTTTGATACGATAATCTCTGTAAAAGTTATTCCCGAAATTGTAAAAGTAACTTTTTTTTTTAATTTTCTGCCACCACCAGGAGGCGATGTTTACAAACTTGACAGTTTTTGCTTAGGCCTCTTCAGCAAGGGCCCATCATCAATCGCCACAAGTTTGGTTAAGATCGGACCTTCTATCGCAAAGTTATAAGAGTTTTGTTGCGTGTGGCGAAAATCGTGAATTTTCACCAACTTTGACGCCCCCTTTCTAGTACGCCATGATACTTATTAAAAAGTTTTCAGGAACTTTAGATCCTCAACTTGTCCACAGTGACCTCACCAAGTTTGAACGTGATCCCATGTAAGCTCTGGGACAAGTACGTTCAAATACCGATGGTGCGAAATGGCCAAAATCGCCTCTGTTTTGGCGTGCAATCCAAGATGGCGGCCTTCCTGTAGGATTCACAGGGAAGTTGTCATCGACTTTTTTGACCGTCCCCACCTCATGAACATGTGTGCCAAGTTTCGTTCATGTACGTTAAACCAGAGAGCAGATGACCTAATAGAAGTTTTTTGCGTCAGTTTTTAGCCCCGCCCTCTTCCATTTTTTGACGCACATTCCTTGAAACATTGATATACGTAATTTTACACCAGGTCTGATGGGGTTGCAAAATTTGGTGAGTTTTGGGGCATGGGAAAGGCCTCAAAAACGTGATTCATTTGGAGGAATAATAAAAATAAGAATAAGAATAATCTTAGCGATTATAATAGGGTTCTTGCGCAACCAAGTTGCTCGAACCCTAATAATCTTTACAGTTTCAATAGGGTTCTTGCAACCAAGTTGCTCGAACCCTAATAAGAATAAGAATAAGAAGAATAATCTTAGCGATTATAATAGGGTTCTTGCGCAACCAAGTTGCTCGAACCCTAACTAGTACCGCAAGCGGTAATTGACGGGTTCGAGCTTGACGGCTCGCGAGTCCCTGTGCGTCCACGTCGCAGCGCGAGTCTTCTTCCTCATCTTCCGTTCATTCACCGCTTGTGGTACAGGTTATTTTCAGCTGCATCCCCGCGCAATGTCAGGCGTGTCCTTTTAAAATGGCCGGCTTCCTGTTGGGTGAAAGGCGGGTCCGTAAACGTGTTTAGGGAAGGTACCTTGACTTACATAACAAGTTTCGTGTGGATCGGAGAATGTCAGACTTTACTTCCTGTTTCGGGAGTTGTACTTCCTGTAAGGAGGTCATCCTTTACAGACATGTTCAGGGCGTGTCTGAGGTCTAACAGTGTGATTTCATCTATAAGTTGTTATTTTTGTGAAAAACAACTGATGGTATCAGAATTGAAGCTGAATTTTAGAAATAACTAGTTTTTTTTGTGATAGAACATCTGATGGTATAAGAATTTAGGGTGCATTTTCTCTTTTTTCCCTCTGTTACTTTTTCGCTCTTCCCATTTTCCCTGTTTTTTTTTCCTTGGCCCCTCTTGCAGTACCTTTTGCCCCATCTTTCCCTTTCAGAGCAGCATGAGAAACTGTAAATGTTAGATTTGATAGATTTGTAGGCAAATGCCTCCATCATGTGGCTAACAAAGGTTACTGCACTGACAAACCACTCAGTAGAGTGGGTCCTGTGCAGTGTTCTTATGTCAACACCGTTGAACGATTTGTTATCATATTCAGCAAGCATCATCTACCATGTGTTTTACATGTTTTCATTCATTTTGAGTATGATACAATGAAATTTGTTAAAGTTATAAGGGAAATTGTGAAATTGTATTTTCTGTTACCACCAGAAGGCGCTGTTTTTTAAATGTACAGTTTTTGCATAAGCATCTTCAGCAAGATCCCATCATCGATCGTCACTAGTTTGGTTAAGATCTAACCTTTCATCGCAAAGTTATAAGAGTTTGTTGTTGTAGCGAAATACCAGACGTCATATTGTCTGCCGTCAACAGGGGGCGATGTTTTCAAAATGTACAGTTTTGCATAGACATCTTTAGCCAGGGCCCATCATCGATTGTCACTTGTTTAGTTAATATCTGACCTTCCATGGCAAAGTTATAAGAGATTGTTGTGTGTTGCGAGGAATCGAGATTTTCGCCAACTTTCCTGACCTTCTTCTTGTTCGCCGTGATACTTAATGAAAAGATTTTGATACCTTTGGATCCTCAACTTGTCCACAGTGACCTCACAAAGTTTGAAGGTGATCCCATTAAAGCTCTTTGCCAAGTGCGTTCACATACCATTGGTGCGAAATGGCCAAAATCTGCTAAAAATGTACTTTCAATCCAAGATGGCGGCTTTCCTGTTCGTTTCAGAGCTTAGGCTGCTTTGAATTTTTTGACCGTCCCGACCTAAGGAACGCTTGAGTACCAAGTTTAGTGCATGTACATTAAACGTGCTCCTCAGGAGGACAAGTTTTACGGGTTGTAAGAGTTTTGCCTTTTGTTGTGAGAAATATGAATGAACGCCAACTTTGGCGCCCCCTATCTCGAAAACCATGGGACATTTTGAAAAACTTTTAA
>NW_025320733.1:0-10000 GCF_019176455.1 Solea senegalensis
TTCCTTGGACCAGTGGGGAGGACATTGTGGACTGCCTGAAGAACATAATCAGCGAGAGATGAGATGATTTTACCTCAGCAACACCTGGTACAATTTATAAGGATGTTTCAAACTAATGTGGATTCATTTTAAGCTAAAAGGAATAGGAAAAAAATGATTTTAGAAAAATAAGCGTATTCACTTTCTAGATGAGAAGAACGAGGCCATTCCAAGCCTAAATATAAAATTAGAGCATAGACAGTAATTGAAATGCTTCTGATTTAAGAATTTAAATTTAACAAATTGAATTTGCTTAAACTTGATTAATGACATCAGTTAACCGTTTCATGAGGGGTCAATGGTCTCAGTCATTAGTTTCGGCTCTTCTGCAATGGGACATGATGTCAATTTTGTTAAGTATGTTCACATTTAGAGGAAAATAGATGATGAAGCACAACACACGAGTGCACATCAGTGTGTGATTGACAGCTGGTATCATCCAATAGGAGCCTGATTGCAGGTGACGTCTGTCTCATTGACTTATTCTGGTGAAATTGTGAACCTCAATGCGTCAAATAAGAGTTCACATTCTTATGGGGGACGGAAGACATCAGCTGCATGGCTAGCTTAGCTTACCACAAACACTCATGCTCATTAAAGGGATGGTTCGGCATATTGGAAGAGCACTGACTGAGCTGTGAGCATCCCCTGCAATGACTACCACTTAGAGACACAGACTGTGAAAAGAAATGGCCTCAAGTGGGGACCAAGGACATGAATTTAAGCCTCCTCACACCTCGCCTTGTGAAATCTGTGCTATTTCAAAACCTACATTTGTAATCTGCTTACTCACGAGTGAGCAGTTTAGGAATCCACAGAAACTCACAAGTCGACTCCTAAAGCTTCTCCTTTTCTGCTCAAGACATAGTCTGGCACATAAAAGTGTGGAAAGAGTCAGTCTAGCTATTTCCCCGTTTCCAGGTTTGATATATTTACCACACAGATGGGAGTGTCTCGTGTAAATCTCAGCCAGACAGAACTGAAGCATATTTCCCAAACGTTTGAGTGTACATATTAACAACTGTCTTGATTAATGTGACATATACGTCGTGTATCTGTTGCAGTATGATGAAGTAAATAGACTTCTCTTGTAATGCAAAGGTAGACGCAAACAGAGTCAATAATGGAGATATGCAGTATTGACAGTGCACTAACTTTTGACTCTGATCAAAAAGCTAAAGGTCTAGTTTGCTCCGGTGGAACTTAATCCAACACAGTAAGCTCATTAACACATCACCCTCTTCGTCAACAGTTCAAATTACTTCTCACATGAATGTCTCACTCTGTGTGCGTGGAGATATATTAATCCAATCCATCTTTGGAGTGTCTCTGTGTCTGACATCCAAGGCCTTGACGGTTGACACAGAAGCAGGATCAGGTGTTATAGTAATACCTGGGACAATAGATCACATGTGTCGTGTCAGACGGGTACTAGGAAGGCATAGAGCGGGGATACGGTGACAGAGACTCGGGCAAACTACCTGTACCTGCACCCACTCTCAGTATTGATACCTAATCTAGGATTTGAGGACTAGAGCAGTAATCTACACCAGCATGAGATCCAAAGAGGACAGAGTAGCCATAGGCCTGCACTTTGCCCCCACTATCCCTGGCACACAGAAACAAAGCATGGTGTGAATTACCAATTTAAGATTTTAAATTCAGTATTTAGTCGACTTCTATCCTATTTAACCATATAATAATGACAGATTTGTTATATTTAGGAAGAGATTATTCTTTTTTTATGTTTGAATGCAGTTAAAGTAGAGTGTTGTGACGGAATGGTGTCAGTATCAGCCTGTATCGTTATATTTGTAAAATTAACTCAACATATAACCTCACTAAATTCATGACAGGGACTGGGAAATGTATTCTATAATAGGGAGGAAACACTTGATTTTATTTTCGGCATTATTATTCTCTTTGTTCCAATTTATGTTCAGATTTTTTTTTAATCTCATGTACACTCTATTGAAGGTTGTTTCCCTCTTTATACGCACATTAGTAAACAATCACGTGCACATGCAGAAAAAAAAGAGTATATTTATATTAATTTCATATGGTAATTGTTACATAAACCCACATGCATCCTTTCAAAGCCATCGCAGCCATCAAAAACGAAACATAGAGCCTTGAAAAAGCAAATATTTCCTTTAAGCAGTGTTTTTATTTCTCAGGGAGAATATAAGAGAGTACTTGTAAGTTAACAGAATAGTAATATATTTATAAAAAAAAAAAAACTAGATTTGCTGCTCAAGGAACAAAGAGTTTGACCCTGAGATGTTTGGTGAGAAGAAGAGTGAAACTCTGTGAGCTTTTACTCGCTCTGACGCTGGAGT
The DNA here is from genome assembly GCF_019176455.1 of Solea senegalensis. NCBI lineage: Eukaryota > Metazoa > Chordata > Actinopteri > Pleuronectiformes > Soleidae > Solea > Solea senegalensis. Next base: position 2,379 of record NW_025320733.1, read on the forward strand.
GACAGTTAAACGTTACTTTAATTTTCTGTGAACTGGTGAGACATCCAGGAGGTTTGTGCAATAATAACATGTAGTGTACTTGACGTGATTGAGAAGAGATTTAATAACAGTTCAGTGGATGTTTTTTTTCCCCCCACATCATCAAACTATAGTGTTTTAGTATCCTTTCAAAATGACTTCACAACAGCCCGAGTAAAACAAGGTCATGTGTTGTTACAACGAGACGCTGATCGATTGATATTATACGTGTTGCTTTTCCTTTTATGGTTCAGCTGTTTTGTTTGTTTCTTTGTTTGTTTGTTTTGAGTTTGTGTTTTTAATCAAAAAAGAAAAATCAAATATGTATGTAATGCATCAATGTAACAGGAATATAAAGCCATTATCTGATCCATGTGATGTTGTGTGCTTCACGGCTGTGACTCACTGGTATTAACACACATACAGTATGACTCATATATGGATAAAGGTCTTTATATAACCATACATGGAAATGGAAATAAGCCATGGAAGTGTCATATTACCAATACACTGCAGAGATTTGAATCTCACTCTAATGAACCTTTTATTTTACTATTTCAAATGTCAACAAAGGGTTAGGGTAATTGGGTATGACATGCAGCTTTTGGTTTTAATGAAAGTATGTCCTCCCTATTTGAAAATGTTAAACTAGATCTATAGGAATGGGAAGCACTTCACTTCTCCCTTGCAGGTAAAGTGAATTGCATTAAAATGAATATATGGAATGGAACAACCCCTACAGTACACAGGAAGTTACTACAGAGGCCTTTGTTGTCATGACTGGGCTGCAAATCATTCAAAAAATCATCCATATTTCAGACAAACAAACTGCCTCACATTTCCTCCAGCCAGATTAGAGCCAATATTCAATATTTTGCTAAAAGCAAGGTGTGGTCAAAGTTATAGACATGAACATAAACTGTGTGTTTGCAAATCCTATCAATTTATCACAGAAATTAAACCTTCCCCATTTAGACTTTTATCAGAAATAACCTCAAAAGGAAGATTTGAATCATCTATGACTTTTTCTCCTCTGGTAAGAACATGGAGGAAATGGAAGAGGACACTTGAATGGAGAGTGAATAACAGAACCTCACATGTTGAGTATAATTCAGTTTCACATCATGCTCATTCTTAGATAAGTAAGATTATCTATAATTAACTCTAAAATAGATGTGAAAGGTGTGACAGAGCCCCTGACAACTCACCCCATGAGTTCCTGATCATGTCCTGTCATGATGTCAATGATTTTCAAAATATTATCAAGATTAGGTTATTTGGGGTCACAGACAGAAAACAATCATAAACATAATTGTTTTCCTAACTCTTCTAGCTCACAGAATATCATTACACTGTAAATCAACAAAAACACCCATATAGAAACAAATCAATTCAACCAACTCAACGGGTCATGGGGCAAATCCCTTTCTGTTAGGAAACCAACATTTATTTTTATTCTAAATGTGTTTATTTGGTTTGCCCTTCTGTATCTTTAAGTAGATCAGCAGTAGCACAGATACCCAATAACACTTTTCAGTGCTACAGTTTGTTTGCTTATATAAAACAAAATGTAATGATAATGATTTGAAATGAGCACGTCATGTGATATAAGTAAAACAGTTTACAATGAGATTGATCAGAAGGTCAAGGAGCCATAAGATTTGAAAAGTCGATGAGGTGAGTTATTTTTGACAAGGGGCCAAACTCAGACATATGAGTAAACAACATCATCACATAAGAAAATAGAGCACAGCATCATGTACAGACAAATCAAAACACATGACGATAGTACAGTTTATTGATATTCATACTCATATTCATCACTTACTTTCATGGCTAAGTCTTTCTGCCAGTTATTGAAACTGAAGTTATTTGTTTTTTGTTCTTTCCAGTTCATCAAAAATAATTCATAAAAACAAGTGACCCATTTATTAGACTAATGGACATTGGGGTGTTTTCACATTTACAACAGAAATACAATTTCTAAGTGACTTCATTTCAGATTCTCCTCACTAGAGGGCAGTACTGTGAGAGCAGTGTCAGCACAGGAGTGGAAGGAACTTGCATGGTGCGATGTATGTGACCTTTGCAGTTTAATGGAAGATAAGTTGCCTGACGTGGAATGTGCAACAGTTTGTAAAGCGCTGAAACAGCTCTGCCTCTGGAGATGGGGGTGGTGATTGCAGGGAAGAGGCAGTGAGCAGTCTCATTAATGCGTCCCTTTAAACGGAGTGACTTGTTGCTATTGTGGCAAAGGCAGAGAGGCAGAGGAGGGAGGAACAAAGGAAGCCCGGAGAGACAGGAGTGTCTTTGTTTTCGGGGGACATGCAGATACAGTTTAAACACTGTTTAAACTTGAAAATGAAATAAACCCTTAAAATACCGTCATAAATCAGTCGAAGCTGTAGCAGTGTTATGAAGCCTGACCAGCGGCCTTTTTCCTTTATATTATAACACACTTTCTCTTGTGGAGCATAGAAGGTAAAATAGAAGTTGAAAAAAAAACTGATATAGGCCTAATACAACAAACAATAATTATTAATTAAAATGTTCATTTAAAGTGACCACAGTCTGGGTTTGGCTTCAGCTGTTGTTTATTTTGAACTTGAAACTTACAAGTGTCATTAATGTACAGTGTTCCTGCCTATTCCAGTATTTACATCCCTTTCCTGAAAACACAGTTTGGTATGTCCATGTGGTCCATCTGGTGCAAATATCACTGTCAACCCTGTTTAATGAGTTCAAGTCACGTCCACCAGGCTTCTCTTAGTTCACATTGTGTAGAAAAGAAACATTAGTGATGCAGACGTCAGTGTGCAGTAGCTCAAGTAGCTAAAAAAACAACAACAACACTTAAAGTCCCAGTGAAGTGGAAAGAAGTGTGTTAGTGACCACCTTACCAAAATGTTGCCACGTGTTTGGAAATGAGGTTTTAAATTGTGTAAAATTCAGCTTCACTCTCTGCTCTGAGACGCCGAGATGAATTTGTTTTAGAGGGTCTTTAAAAGTCAATAGTCTACTTACACATACACGCTTTTATTCTGAAATGCTTTTATCCAGAAAACTGTACACAAGCTGCTGCTTGTTAAACTAAGGCCATAAACAGTTGGCTTAATTGACACTTTTGCATAAATAAGAGTCTATGCATACATGTACTGTGTATGTGTATATATATATTTTTTTATATACGGTATGAGCGCACACACACACACACACACACATGCACATCTGAGCCGTCCCCCCCCCTCTGCTGTTCCTCTACATCCTGAGACCATATCTCATGTCAGCCTGATTATTTCTCATACAAACACCACATGTCTGTCATTGTGTCTCATAGTGCAGCTGCTTTCTGCCTCAGCTCCACATGTTGGGTCTGCAGGACGCAACATGTGGACGTTCTGTGTTGGACGTGAACTCCAGAGTCTCTGCAGCATCTGCAGATATTACTCCACACTTTCACCTCGCCGGTTAGAGAAGTGAGTCCAACTTAATCCACAGACGCACACGTACCTCCTCACATCACAGCCCACCGTGGGTTTGATCAACACATGAAAGACATTTGGTGGAACTAAGTGCAGCTTGATGCTGTGGAGCCACTTCCTGTCGTTTCCCTCCATTTGCACGGCAGTTGCATATCTCACCAGTGATGCCAAACTTCCATCCTATCTCATCGCTGCTAAACCACTGTTTCAGGGTTTCCTGCCAAATGGAGAGTTTGCACGACGCCACCTGGTGGTTCTGAACTAGTTCAAAGCTCAAGAGCCGAAATCAGATTATCGTAATGAAGGCACCGGAGCAGCAACATCTGCAGAGGAGAAACACACAGTGTAGAACTATGTGAAAAAACATTTTGACCATTTTAATACAATATCAAATCTTTAATAATTGCTGTTTTCCTGTCGTGAAAAATGTCATTCCCACATTAACAGCATCGATTTGGTGACTTCACTTCTTTTTCTTGAATGAATTTAAAGTTTATATGACAGAAATAAAATCTGTGGGCTGAAATTAAACTTAATATACTCAAAATATACAAAGTTCTCCTACATAAGACTTTAGTTTTTAGCGATTGCAGTTTCTTTTTGTTTTTCACTAATTGTTGTTTTTATTTGCTCAAATGATTCAAACAATTCCACATTCACCACATTTTTGGACCTTTGCTGCATTTTCTAGGTTCCTTGAATGCAAACACGGAGCTGCAAAAAAAAGAAAGCTTGTTTTAAAGTAGTTGTGTGATGTAAAAACACGAGTGTATTGGACTGATAGTAATATGGAACTGTCATTAGTCTTCACCCAGCACAGACATGTTTTGCTGCTAACTAAGGTTAGGGTTTGTTTTTTTACCGATGACTTAATTAACCATGGACCGTTTTGATCATTGATTAATCAGATTGTGTTTGTTTAAAACAATTAAATCAAGATCTCTGATTAGTTTCAGCTTCTTAAATGTGAGCATTTCTTTGCTCCAAATAACAAAGTTTGTCAATCATTTTTAGTTTGTGAACAAAAAATAATCATTTAGAGGTTTTAGAAACTGGGATCAATAGTTTTTTATATTCTCTGGACATTTTCTGTCACTGAGAAGAATTCAGTGTTGATGCAACTTGTTTTTATTCCTTCAAACGATTCCACATTTAACCAAAAGACCACGAGAAGCATCTTTTGTATAAAGTGTGAACTCAGAACAGACACTTTTGGTTAAAGATGGGACAGTTACAAGTGTGAGCTCAGATAACAGGTTATGAGTGGTGATCTAGTATATTCTTTGTCAGTGTGATGATTCTGTGCAGATTGAGTCAGAACACGGTGAACAACATCATGCAGATTTACATTCTTTTCAAACCAAAGAAAAAATAGAATCTATTTGAACCAGAGCTGGTTCAAAAGGTACGAGCAAATTCTTCTTCTCTTCCTCTTGTTTTCGTCCACACAGCAAACACCAGATGGGGAGAGGTTTGTTTTTCCACACTGGCACATGCAACGCGTCCCAGTAACATCAAATCAATGCACTCTCCTGCGGTCCACAGCCAAACCTGGAACAACTGAGAAAATCCTGATGCAACATGGCCCCGCCTCCCCATACCGCCCGCCTCCCTGCCCGCCTGCTGCCCCAACCGGATTAAAACAAACCCAATTACAAACCCGATTCAAGCCCTGACTCTGTGTCGTCTCGAAACAGTGGCCTGTAATGGATGGCGTGTTGCGAGCATGAGGTCATGCGTCTCAGTGTGTGCGTGTGTGTGTGTGCGCCAGTGCAGGTGTGTGTGTGTGTGTGTGTGAGAGCGTCTCTTCCTACCTCTGGAAGAGAATGCGGGTTCTCCGACAGCTGTGATGGATGTTCCCCCCTCTCTTTTTTGTACACGCGTGCTTGTGGAATAAGATGATTTCATGTGGTTGTGAGGCCACACTGTTCTTGTTTGGTCTGCAGCAATTAGCACAGTCACCCATTACACTCACACACTCACTGTATGATAGGGCTGCAGTGTGTGTGTGTGTGTGTGTTTGCAGATGTGAAAGTCAAACCTCACAGGACGTCATTTTCAAAAGCACACTTGCAGCTTCATACGACGGCTCTGGCAGATCTTTGCACTGACATGTGAAATATGCATTTCTCCTCTGCCAGTAAACAATTGTGAGCTTCTCAGCGAAGGAAAGAAAGAGTTATTGGATTTGATTCTACTCTACAGCGGAGGAGGCTGAAAAGTGTTGAATTATGAGCTCATCATGAGGTGCAGACAACGGCGACCTTGTACGCACACGTGTTCCAAACTTCCACCAGAACCAAGACACACTCCGTCCTCCGTGTTCAGCCGAGCGGCCGCGGGTTCACGTTCAGTGACGCTGTGAAGTGAAGTTTGTTTCAGTCAGAGATAGTTTGAGCGAGTCACGTACAAATGTGTCATTTACATCACAACTGAGGCGTTTCATGGGAGAGGGCAGGTGGGGCAGGTGGGGGGTTATACTGTAGAGGTGCATTAGTGGTGTTAGGGTATATCTGGTCATAAAACCCTCTCAGAAAACTTTAAGAACATTTTCAAAAACTCTTTACTTCAGACTTCACCAACAGAGGAAATATCCAACATGGCCGCCGCCGAAGAGCAACTTTCACTCACGACCCAAGAGTTAGTATTATGGTCTGTATTTATATAGAGCTTTTCTAGTGTTGTTGAAAGACACATTTCATTTACATTTTAAACATGTTTTAATTATGAATTCTTTTCAATGCTGCTGTCTTTACAAAGGGAAAGTCTCAGTAATGACACGCTGGCTCTCAGGACTGAGGTCATTTGTCTTCGTATAAGAACCCGGGGGCAGACGTGGAGGCAGAAGCCAGCGCTTATTACTGCGACACTCCACTGACAAACCACGAGGAAACTGAGGAAAATGAGCTTTCGTGACAAACTTGTGCCAAAGTAGAATGTAAAAATAATTCCGTCCCAGAATGATCTTTTAAAGACACGTTACAGGCGGCAATCGTGAATGCATGCGACGTCAGCTGACCTCAGCCTCAAGTGGCGTCCAGCGTTTAAGAATTAGAGCGGCGGCCGGAAACGGGACTTACTTTCTCATCTGACCTGAATATTAACATTCTTCCAGAAAACTCTAAACCCACGGCCATGAAATATCATGGAATATACATATGTATATATGTGTATATATATATATATAATCTGCTAAATTATGATGACGTTTTTAATTGGAATGAAGAGAAAAATGCTACAATGAAGCAGCAGAAAAGCTCGTCTGTGAGCGAAGTGTGTTTTCACCTGATGATACTAATGTTGGACATTTTGACAGCGCTGATTTATTTGTGAGCGCTCGAGCTCTTCTGCTGACCTCAGTCACCACACTCTGCTTTTGTGGCTTGGCCGATGCACACGAATTTCCCTGTAGCTGTGAAAAGCCTCTCAGAGAGAAGCTGCACACTTTGACAGTCAGGGCCAGCATTTTATATGTGTATATATGTATATATATATATATACATATATGTATATGTGTATATATACATATACATATATACACATAAATCTGTAATTCCATATTCTCTGTGTAAACATGAACTGAACAGTAGCTTCAGCAGTTACCGGCCGATTCTCTGCACTCTGATTTATTTTAGAAAAACTGTTAATATAATTCTTTTTTTTTACTTTCCAGTAGAACTTATTTTCACAGCATTAAGAGAAAAACGTGTGGTCTTAAAGAACACCCTTTATTATGATATTATGAGCAGGATAAAAATACTCTCTGGTCCTTGGGGTCTGGAAGGATTTCCTCTGCAGAAAATTAGCATTTCTGGGATTTATTTTCACGGCGACCTCAATGTTATTCCTCAAAATAGAGACACTGGACTTTCCTGGATTATTTAAAGATGCTCTGGTTTTATGTCATGGCCACTGGTTGTTAATATTCCCCACGTCTTAATTTCGGAGAAATCTGGTGGTGGTGATTTGGTGAAAACCTCATCAAAGATGTTGGAATCTGTGTTGGATTATCGCAGGAATTTTGAGTTGAAGGAACAAAACGTTCACTCCAGAATCTTAAAATAAACTTTTGTAAAAGTAGAGAGAAAAAACATTTAGACCAATAAATGCAGCAAATATTAA